>NC_041389.1:555825219-555864703 GCF_002162155.2 Triticum dicoccoides
GTCGCCGTCGCCGCGCGCGCCTCCCGTTCCCCGACCCCGTCGCTGTCGCCGCGCGTGCCGCCCCTTCCCCAACCCCGTCGCCGTCGCCCCGATCGACCACACGCCGCCGCCTTCGGTCCGGCCGCCGGCGCCCTTTCCTCTTATTCTTTTGTGCATTTTATGTATATGTTCTCTGTGTATATATGTATATGTTCTCTGTGTATATATGTTCATATATGCAAAAGTTAGATTTTAGAAAAACTTTAGGATATATACATTTTTTCTGTTGATGATATGATGATGTTTTTTTTCATTTATGCATTTTTTCATATATGTATTATTTTTTTAAGTTGTTAGTAGATATCGATTTTAGGTTAGTGCATTTTATCACTGATTTTAGGTTAGTTGATCAATTTAGTGCATTTTATGTTTGTTGCATTTTAGGATAGTGCATTTTATGTTAGTGGAGAGGAAAAAGTAAAATAAGGAAAAGGAAAATAAGTAGAGAAAGAAGGAGAAGAAGAAGGAGAAGACGAGGAGAGGAAGAAGAGAAAGAAGAAGAAAAAAAGAGGAGAAGAAGAAGGAATAGAGGAGCTTCTTCTCCTTTTTTTTCTCCTCTTTTTTTTCTTCTTCTTCTTAATTTTTATCGGGAACGAGGGTGTCGAGGATCGCCGAGGGGTCGAGGGTCGGGAACTAGGGTAGAGGGTCGAGGGTCGTTAAGGGGTCAAGGGTCGAGGGTTTCAGGGTCGAGGGTTCGAGGTTTCTAGGGTCGAGGGATCGAGAGGGTCGAAGGAAGAAAAGGGGAAGAAGGAAGAAAGAACAAGAAAAAGAATGAGAAAAAAAAAGGAAAATAAGAAGATGAAGAAGAGGAGAGGAAGAAGAGGAGAAATAAATAAGAAGAGGAAAAAAGAAGAAAAAGAAGAGGAGAAGAAGAAAGGAATAGAGGAGAAGAAGAAAAAATAGAAAAAAAATTCTATTTTTTCTTCTTCTCCTCTATTCCTTTCTTCTTCTCCTCTTTTTCTTCTTCTTTTTCCTTCTTCCTTCTTCCTCTTTTCTTCCTTTTCCTTACTTATTTTCCTTTCTCGTCGTTGTCGCGTGTTGTCGATATAACCCCCTCGAGATAACTTCGACATGAGGGGTGGTCGATATAAATACCCCCCCCCTCGGCCCTCTCGCTCGACCAAAACTCTTGAGGACACCCAAACCCTAGAGAGAAAACGATGTTGGTCTCCTACCCCCTCCCGCCGCGCCCCTACCCGACAAATTAACTCTCTCGAAGCGTTGTTGTGTCGAGGCGACCCCAAACCCTAGAGAAGCAGCGTCGAGGCCACTAACATGATTCCTTATTGTGATTAGCTGGCTAGTTCTACGTTTGCCATCTGTACCATATATAAACATGTTGTAAATATTTGCAGAAACTATGGAGCACTGCCGAGACGAAGAAACAGAAGCGATATTGAGGGACATAATCGCAAATGGAAGGGATGAAGTTGCGTCATTTCTCCTCGACTCCGTTGGTCAGCTGGAAGAACGGGGTGAAGAGGAGGGCTATGTTCATGATGGCTTCGGCCCATTAATGGCTCTACAAGAACATTACTATGTTCATGATGGCTCCGATGACACAATGGAGGAACAAGAAGGAGACCGTGCTGACTGCTCCGGTGACCGAACCGATCCCGGCCAGGTATATATATATATTAGTTAAGCCCGTGCTGACTAGTTAATTGATGCTTCCATTGTTTTGGTATATGTACACATATTAATTACTCTCGTCTTTCTTCCTTATAATTTCTAGCCCTCCGGATCGAGCACAACTTCGGTAAGGAGACGAGGCCCGAAGAAAAAGTTGAGCTTGGATGAAAAGTTTGAGATCATAGAAATCGCGCCCGACGGCGAACCGATTGAACCCATCCGGACAAGGAAGGCATTTTCTTCTCAGTGCGGGGTTCTTGTTAGGGACAAGATCCCGATCAGCATCCAGCAATGGTATAAGCCTAAGGAGGAAGACCCTGAGGTGTCTTATGTCAATGATATGCAGAAAGAAGATCTTTGGACTCAGCTGAAGGCAAATTTCACCCTACCGCCAGAGGAGGATCCGGAGAAGCCAGTTAAAGAGGAATTAATCAAGTCTTGTGCTCTTAAGAAGATGGCAACCCTGATGAGGAGGTGGAGGAAAGAGCTGAACCAGTTTGTCAAAAATAAAAAGACACCAGAATTCATCGGCAAATATGAGAAGATCAAAGATCACTGGCCCGCATTTGTGGCCCACAAGACATCGAAAAAGAGTAAGAAGATGTCGGAGACAAACAAGAAAAATGCTGCGAAGAAGACGCTTCACCATCGCACGGGGTCAGGTGGCTACCTGCAAGCCCGGCCTAAGTGGTCCAAGGCTGAGAATGATCTGCTTGAAAAAGGGGTCAAACCAGAGACAATGAGATGGCCAGACCGTTGCCGGACTTGGTTCTTCGGGTCTGGTGGAACCTTGGACCCTGTAACAGGGTTTTGCCAGTGGACGGACGAGCAACTGGAAATACCAGCCAAGAACCTTCGACACTATATCGATGCAGCGCAGCGAGGGACGTTCCTTCCAAACAGGGAGAAGGACGAGTTCACAATGGCCCTTGGGAATCCTGAGCACCCTGGACGGACACAAGGCACGCCAGGCTCCATTCCATGGAAGGTTGGTTTTCCAGACGCGGGGGGTTACAAAACCCACGAGAGGAGGAAGAAACTGGAGCAGGACCAACTGCAGGCGCTGCACGAAAGGGTAATGGGGCTAGAGGATCGAGAAGAGGAACGAGAAGTAGCAGATCGCAGCAAACGACCTACCAAAGCTTCCCCCGAAGCTACCCCACCATCTCAGCGGAGAAGCAGCGTGGCTTCCACCGAGCTACTTCAGCCGGAGCATGTCTTGACGGCTCCTGCCAGCTATCCCGTGGATGGTATCACGGAGTCTCAAAATTGCCACATGATGGCGCGATGGATGACTTTGAAGGTCAAGGCGGCTGTTGGCCAAGTTTATCCTAGTGGACCCGGCACAACTTATCACTGCCAGCCGATTCCAAAAGGATATGCTAAGGTGATGGTGGATGAAATAACGGAGGGATTTGAGGACCTCGTGCTTGACCACCCTACCGGTGAAGGGGAGACTAGGCTGGGTTCTGCTCTGAAGACTCCATGCCTATGGAAGAAGGAGCTCATCAACCTTCTGAACTGGACGCCTCCGCCTCCTCCTCCTGCTCCGGTGAGTCAGGGCACTCCGCCTCCTCCACCGCCTCCTCCTCCAGCGAGTGACGATCAGGGCACGCGTGGCGGCACTCCGCCTCCTTCTCCGGCGCATGGCGGCACTCCGCCTCCTTCTCCGCCTGCACTGGTGCTCCCGAGCAGCCAGCAGCATCCTCCTTCTCCGCCTCGCCAGCAAGGGAGGAAGAGACCCGTCGCCGCCCCGGCTGCTCCGGCGCGTCATACTCCTTCTCCTCCGCCTCGTAAGCAAGCACGAAAGAAGACAGATGCCACAGCCGCTCCGTCTGCTCCGGCGTCTAGCAGCACAACCAGAGGCGGGAGGCAATACAAATACGGTCCATCATCTCTCAAGCCTCTAGAGAAGTTACCGTACGAGAGGTCCGAGGAGGAAAACGATACGATTGTGCAGACCCACGTGAAGGAGTTCTTTGAAGGGGTGAAAGCAAAGAGACATCCACCTCCGGAGGAGAAGGTAGATCCGGTGAAAGCAAAGCGCACTGTCGATGCCCTGAGGAAACCACCAAAGTCTCCACCAAGAACCAACTATGAGCGCATTACTGAACAGACATATCTCCAAGCCCAGCAGTCGGGAACTACTGTTAGTGCTAAAAGGTCAAAAGAACGAGCAAAGGGGAAAAAATTGCCCAGCTCGGCGAACAAGCAAAGCAATCGTGCCCCCCGCTCAATGTGTCTAATGCTCCGGGGACGGTGGCCGGTTATGGCAATCTTGACGATTACCTGCCTGACAATGCACTTCCTGATTTCTTGGAGGTGGACGGATTCAGATACGAGTACGGGAAGCCTCTCGTCACAGATGAAAAATCTCTGACAACAATGATGCGAAGATTCCATAATTGGTACATGGAAACCTACAGAGAGTCTGAGGGTAAGAATGCTTTGTATCTGCATATTAAACAGGAGCACGATCTCGTTGCAAATGATCTGTTGACTGTTCCATTTGAGGAGTTCTTCGAGTTCTTCAATCAAAAGGCCCTCGATAAATTAATGGTCTTTTGCTACTGCCTGTAAACTATTTCTGTCATTAAGTCTCTATATATAGCTCGGCTCTTTCATTGCATGTATTTATAATTAATTATCCTCAATATATTATGCAGATTGAAGATCCTCGAGTGCAAAAAACAAGAAATTTATGATATTGGGTTCATTAACACAAATATCATAGATGTATTTTTGGTTGAAAAGAACGTTAAAGAGGCCGAGGACAACTTGCTACAATCATTGATCAAAAATCAAAACAAAGATACCATACTCTTTCCTTACAACGGCCCGTGAGTGTTACTGTCGTGTGCATATTCGGTTTCCCTTATTACTCAAGCGAGCTTATAGTATTGTTATTGATGAGTTATGCATGCGTGCGCAGGTACCACTATATTCTTCTGGAGATTAAGCTTGAGCGTGGACTAGTAACCGTCTTAGACTCGAGACGGAAAGATCCCAAATCCTATGCGGACATCACTGAAATGCTCAGCAAGTAAGTTCAATCGATCATTATTGCACCATATCGGCAACTTTTTGTTCATTTCCTAATATCTCAAGTAATAATAATTATTTTCTTTATCTTGCAGGGTTTGGAAACAGTTCACCACAGAAGCTCCGGGACTGCCGAAGGAGCTGACATATAAATACCCGAAAGTAAGTACTACTGGCTAGCTAGTTGCGCGCATCTCCCGTTGATTCTATAGCTATACTTTCATCAATTCCATTTATAATGCTTCATTATCAGTTTGATTGACCTCTATTTGTCGTAAAGTGCTTCTGGCAGGAGGAAGGGAATGATTTCTGTGGATACTACGTGTGCGAGTTCATCCACACCGCGACTTTGAAAAACAAGCGGGGCTACTCTAGAAGACAATATGAAGTGCGTAAGCAATAATATTCACAATTTCATTTTATTACACCATCATTTCTGTTGAGTTTCATTCATATATATGTATTAATTAACCCCGTTCTTCAAATTAGACGTGGCAGATGCGGGATGAACTACTAGAACCAAATTGCATGAAAGCAATTCAAGAGGAATTGGCGGGATTCTTTCTTGACCACGTCATCAGTAAAGCCGGAGAATACCATGTGGAAATTGATTTCAAATGCTAGGGGTTTGTAATTAAGAGATCTTATACATATAGTACATGTATGTAGCCACTAGCGTCGGATACATGATATGAAAACTTGTTGTTCGACCAATCTCTTGGAGAAGGAGAGGTCGATCGATCACTTCTCTCGGTATGCATGACGAACTTCTATACTGAATGGTTCTCTCGATCACTTATGTATATATAGTACGTAGCGTCGACCAAGCACGGACATAAGAGAGGACACTTCTCTCTATTAATTAGCTAGGTAACACAATATATGAAACACCTAAATTAACCCCCCAAAACCCCCCAACATCCCCTCCTTTCAAAAAAAAAACAAAAACCCCAGCCACTGGAATGCTGACGCGTGGATGCCTTTTTGTCCCGGTTGGAGCCACCAACCGGGACCAAAGGCCTCCTCACTGGGCTCGGCGCACAGGGCCATGTGGAGGCACATTGGTCCCGGTTCTGGTTTGAACCGGGACTAATGGGTGCACTACTAGAAAAACCCCTACTAATGGCGCACCTAATATGGCCATTAATGGCGCATCTGTGGTGTGCCATTAACAGCACGCCATTAGTAATTTTTACTAATGGCGCACCACCTGGTGCGCCATTAGTATCTGGTATACTAATGGCGCACCGCGGGTGCGCCACTAGTATAGGCCAGCGTGCGCCATTAGTATGCCTCCCAGGGGCCATGTATACCCAGGTGCTTTGGCATACTAATGGTGCACCACCACTGGATGCGCCATTAGTAACCGCGGCATACTAATGGCGCACTACCCAGTGATGCGCCATTAGTATGCACTGTCATACTAATGGCGCACTGTCCTGTGATGCGCCATTAGTATGAATATTAGGTTTTTTTTATCTTTTTATTTTTTGTTTTTTGCACAGGTTACAAAATGTATAGTTTGACAAAATATAGACAGCACACATCAACAACAGATTCATCGAATACAATAGAAGATTAGTCTTTGAATACAATTCATCATATTAGTCTCCGAATACAATTCATCATATTAGTCTCCGAATTAAAAAGACCGAACAAAGATAGAACATTATATTACAAGTCTCAAGACCACGAGTAGCAAGTTTGTCTTCACATTACAAGTTGATATCGATCATCTAAACTACCATCACATAGAAGAGAGCTGCGGTCATCACGATGAGCATCATCACGATGAAACTCGTCTTCATCCGGTTCCTCCAACGCTCCCTCCCCTCTCCCGCTAGATAGCGGGCGTATCTAGATTCGGCCTCGGGCCTAGTGGTGTACCCTTTGTAACTGTTACCGCTGAATCGGTGAACCTGTCTCCGACACTCCTCCCAGTCATCGTAGACTCCGGGAACCTTACCCTTGTACACGACATACGTCGACATCGCTATGCACTAGCCAAACGAAACGTTAGTACCAATTCACAGACAATACATAAGCAATATATAATTATGCAATAGAACGATCAGAAGAGAAAAGCAAGACATTAATAGCATCGATTACATCTAAGTTGAACGACTCTCGAAACCAAAGAGACATACTACAAGTTCATTAAAGTTTAATTACAACATGAGCCAATCGATGTTTCAGAACTAGACAACTCGACTCAAGGGACCGGAGCGTGGATGAAGCCGCCGTCTATCGTGGGAGTCATGAAAGAACGGGCGTTGTCATCCTGCATTTGTAGCATTGTGTCGATGTCACTGTTGGACGGTTGATTTCTAAGGTAGAACTGCCCCGAGGTACGAAGGACATCTTGATGGATGATTTCCGCAAACTCCGACTGGATGCGAAAGAATTCTTGTCGGAGGTCCGCGTCCTGGATTGCCGACACGCTCGCGGCCCAATCTTTGAGTTTACTCGGTAGCAGAAGTTGATGATGGTCCCGTACGATCGCCCGCATGTGATGGATGGCATAGTAGGCACCCTTCTGACCGCCAGGCGGCTGCTTGACGCAGCAGAATGTCGTATTGTGGGAGAACACGTGCTTGCCGTACTTACGAATAGGCCTGGTGAAGGTGCCTCCAGATTGGGCGTAGTCGGGGAGAACATCATCAAGAACCTTCTTGACATTTGTGTAGTCTACGTTCGACTGACGGTCCGGGTCGAAATACGTGGCCATGGAATATTTGGGGCTTAGGAGGATGAGCGTGCAACGTGTGTCACTGCAGAAAACACGGAATGTTAAAAGAAAAACGATCGAAATGTAAGAATTCATATGTTACGGGCCGGTTGAGGGGAGGACTTACTGGGGAAAGTAAGGCACGAGGAAGTTATCCTTATCTTGGTTTGCCAGAATGACGCCTTCGAGGTAAGAACTCGCGACTTGCCGGTCCCCAGCGCTGCCCAAGATCTTGGCACGCATGTAGAAGGGGTCGACTATCACGATGTCCGGGGTCTTGTCGCGAATGATCCACATCTCCATACTCAGTGAAAATAGCCGAACGAAGGTGTAGTGCAGCGGATGAAGGTTCAACATAGCGTGGATGTCATCAAAATGTAGGACGATCGTACGCCCGATGGAGTTATCCACAAAGCCCTTGCCCTCTGGCACCTTGGCCGCAAAAACCGGGTATGCCACATCCTTCTCCCTGAGACGCCGCTTCTCCAAAGCAATAACACTGTCATGCAGACTCCGCATAGCACCGGTTGCAGCATTGAGCATATTTGTCGGTAGCATCGCCCTACCCGCCACATGCACCCTCCTCGAGATATCCTGCGGTGAAGGTGGCCCGTCCTGAGCACGGATCGTACTCGGTGCCGGCTGGCTCGCACCCTTCTTAGTCTTTCTTTTGCGTGCCTTCTTCTTCTCCTGTAATGGGACCGAGTTCTGCTCACAGACCGCCTTCTTGAGTGTGTTGGGGCTGATAATATTTCGCACCTCGCCTATCTGAGGCTCGGTGAAGTCGGCAGCTGGAGGCGTCTCCTGAGAGCTGAACGCCAGACGGCGCCTGTTGCAACTTGGCTTCTCCGCGGTACGAGCTAGATCGCACACGTCTTTTGTTGGGTTTGGTTCTTGAGAAGGAGGCCCCATGAAGTCGCCATCGTACCCATGCTCGGCTAAGTACTGATCGATGTTGCCAAATGTATCATCATCGTCGTCGTCGTCGTTCTGATCCTGTGCCATATGCATGTTTGGATCCAGTGGCATAGGGATGTCCGGCACCGTTACGGCGGTCTTGCCATGGGGCCGACTTGGCGCCGACACGACTGGCGGTGTTGTCTTTGGGGTGGTGTCCCCCGCCCCCAAACGAATCTGGCTCTTCGGCCAAAGCAGGGGCCAGCTCAGGCAGGCGCTGAGGGTCATCACGTCTTCATCGTCGGCCCCGACGGGTCGAATCGGAGGTAACAAGTCGTCGCAGCCTGGCAGCAGCCGAACCAGTTGAACCCTAAACAAGTTGGGTGGCATCTGGGTACCGTGGAACAAGGGGTTGCCCGGTTGAACGATTTTGCCCTTGGCGACATCGACCAACTCGTTGTTCACGAAGTGGAGGAGAGTGCACGGAACGTCGGCGGCGCCCTGCGAAAACATGTAGGGCGTCAGGGATGCCCAGTCAAAGGCAAGGAGATGAAGTCCTCGGCCGAGAGAGGCTTAATTAGTTACCGTGATGATGGCGTCGAGCTCGGCTAATGTCGAGGCACCGCCAACGGCGGGCGTGCAGTTGACGGAGGGGCCGCTTGCTGAAGAGGTGCCGGCCGGCGTACACCCGGGTGCATTAAGCTCCCGTGCCGGCGTCGGAGACACCAATGCCGCCTCCACCGGAGGCACCAATGGCCCCGCCATCGCATTATGCGAGTTGCTGGCCGTGAAGCTAGGAATCGGGGGCGGCCCCTGTTGGCCGCCCGCAATCCACGCACTCAACCCCGAGATCAAGGTAGGCACAAGGGCGGTGATCGTCGCTCCGAGTCGTTGTTCCACTTGCTCTTGGACAATCTCCGGAATCCGCGCCACCTGTGCCTTGAGTTCTTGAACCTCTCGCGCCTGGCTTTCCGAGCTGGTCTTTTTCTCCTTCCGCACACCAGCGGTATAGTATGACCCCCATTTTGTTGACAAGCCTTTGCCGGCCACACGACCAGCTGACGTCGGCTTACTGAGCTTATCCTTGTTCTTCATTACATTCAACCCCCTATTTAGAGTGGTGTCCCAAGGGTTGCTCTTAGTCGACCCCGCGCTACTGCTTTCAGTCGCCTACGGAAGGAATGTGAACCATTTAGAAATTTGGCTTCATTAATTAGAATGCAACCATATGGAGCTAATTACGCGGGGGTGTATTCCTTACCAGAACAAGCTCAAGCTGCCTGGTCTTCGGATCCGTGGTAAGCTCCTTTGTTTTCGGGTCCTTCTTGTACCGGGCCCTAACAAAGTTCATGGTCTGCTTGTCACCGTATTTATCGAAGAGGGGCGGTAGGCCTTGCTCGGCACGGTCCGCCTCCTCCTTGTCCCATATAGGCTCCGCCACTCTGTAACCGCCGGGACCGAGTGTGTGTTCCCCTATGTTCAGCTCCCGCATTTGTTTCCCCCACTCACTTGATTGGGAGCTTGCGGTGCTCGAGCAATTGATCTTGAAGTCGTTGTAGTCATCTTCGGTGATCGAAGGATTTTTCTCCTTGATCTTCTGATAACTCTCACCTTTCTCGATCATTCTCTTCACATTGCTTTTCCAAGTAGACAGGGCCTTGCTCATCTTCGTGAGGGCAGCATTGTTCACTTTATTCCCTTTGAGGCTTGTGTTTTCAAATTCAGCGGGGAACTTGTATCGTTCGTGCAGCTTCGTGAAGAGGAGGTGGCGCAAATTCCCTCGGTCAGGATGCCTCAGGTTCTCGGTGTTGATCGAGACGGTGCTCCGGACAATGCACCCGAGCTGAAGCGAGTACCCCTTGACTATTCGTTCGGGCGCCGTTGGATTCCCGTTGGAGTGCACTTCAGTAACTTCCTCCTTGAGGGTGGGGAGCACGATCGGGCGCCGGTCCTTCCGTTGCCTCTTCGGTTGGCTGCCATCTGTGCGTGCGCCGCCATCATCAGTGGTGGCATCCTCGGCGGCACCATCAGTGGTGGCATCAGTGTGGTCATCCTCGGTGTTTAAAAAGCTGTTTCATACTTATTTGTGTTTAAATATGTTCAAACTTGTTTAAATAATAACAGTAATATTTTTTTATAAGACAGTAGCATTTAAAAAGCTGTTTGATACTTATTTTTTTTATAAGACGGTGCGCGGGGTGCGGGGGGTCGGCGGCGGCGGTTGAGTAGGGGAATCGAGGGTGCGGGGGGTTGGCGGCGGCGGCCGGTGGACTGGGGGGGTGCTCGGCGGCGAGGGGGACCGGATCTGGCGAGGTGGGATAGCGATCGAGATGGAGGGGGCCGGGATCGAGATCGAGTGTCCATGAAATTTAAAAATATTCATGATAGTTCAAAAAGTACCCATGAAATACAATCGAGAAATGAAGGCTACGATTTAAATACAATCGATCTTAGCTAGCTATCTGTTCACAATCTTCTTGCCCTTCTTTTTCGCATATGGAGTTCTTCTGTGGAACGGACGTCCTTTAGGTAGGGTGGACCTGCTTCTTCTTGTGGTGTATGCTGCTACTTCATCATCGTCGTCATGTTCGATCCTCGGGTCGCCGTACTTGTCGAAGTCTTGCTCATTGGCTACTCCATCCATTCCGATGATCTTCCTTTTGCCTCTACTCACGACAACACGACTGGGCTTTGGCGGGTCGGTAATGAAGAAGCATTGGTCCACTTGGGAAGCCAGTACCCATGGCTCATTTTTCGCGGTGACGTTTGCGCCCGCGGTCTTGGATTTGGCTTCGGGTATAACCATGGTGGTGAAATACCGGTCTTCTTTTATGACGTTCTTGGCCCATCTAACACGGAACATCGGGACCTTCTCTCCAGCGTAGCTCAGCTCCCAGATCTCCTCGATCCTTCCGTAGCATCTGTCCTTGTCGTTACCGGTGTAGGATTCCATCGTTACCCCGGAGTTCTGATAACCATCGCTCTTCATGTCCTTGGCCTCGGTGTAGAATGTGTAGCCGTTGATATCGTACGCCTCATAGGTCATCAGGTTGTGCTCGGCGCCCTGTGACAAGGCGAATATGAGTTGTTCTTCCGCGGAAGAATCCTCATGTAAAGGGTACGACAGAAGCTTCTGCTTGAACCAACGCGTGAAACATGAGTTGTGCTCTTTGAGTATATCTCCGTCCGTCCTCTGTTGGCCTCGGTCATTGTACGTCTTCTTAATAAAGGTTTTGTGCTCTACCACCCAAGGATCGACCACGTCTATGTGTTGTAGCGAGACTAGGTTTGCTCTTTCAAAGTCGGTGAGTCGACCCTCGAAGTTGACATGCATTTCACGGCGACCCTCACGGTGACCCCATCCAGCGAGCCTGCCGAGGTGCCTGTTGACAGGCAGACCAACGGGGTTCTCGATGCCTAGATAATTCGTGCAGTAGGAGATGCACTCTTCGGTCAGAAAGCCCCTGGCTATGCTTCCTTCTGGATGTGACATGTTGCGAACGTATCCTTTGATGACACCATTCATCCTTTCGAACGGCATCATGCTGTGCAGGAACGTCGGCCCGAGTTGGATGATATCCTCCACTATATGGACCAGCAGATGCACCATAATATCGAAGAATGCGGGCGGGAAGTACATCTCAAGCTCGCATAGTATCACCACGATCTCTTCCTGTAGCCTTCTAAGTTGCCTCACGCCAATCGACTTCCGAGAGATGACGTCGAAGAAGTTGCATAGGCCAAATAGCGTTTCACGGACGTGCGCGTCCATGATCCCACGGATTGCAACTGGAAGTATCTGCATCATCAGCACGTGACAGTCGTGAGACTTCATCCCGTTGAACTTCTGCTTCGCTGGGTCTAGGTATCTGCTTATCTTCCCCGCGTAACCGTAAGGAAGTTTTACTCCTAGGAGGCAGGTGAAAAACTGCTCGATCTCCTCCTGACTTAGAGTGAAGCACGCGGGAGGGTAGTCATTTCCGGTCTTCTTGGCCTTTTTGCCTTTGCGACGACTTTCTGTGTCCTGCTTCGCCTCATCATCATCATCATCATCATCATCATCATCATCATCATCATCATCATCATATATAGCGTGAAGCTCCTGCCTGATGCCCATTGATTTCAAGTCTTCCCTTGCTTTCGGCCCATCTTTGGTCCTCTCTGGCATGTTGAGCAGGGTACCAAGCAGACTCTCGCACACGTTCTTCGTGATATGCATGACATCAAGGCTGTGAGGCACACGGTGGATCTTCCAGTACGGCAAGTCCCAGAAAACAGACCTCGTTTTCCATACCTTCAGCAGCGGCTCTGGCGCCTTTCGCTTCTTTCCCGGCTCTGGCGCCTTTTGCTTCTTTCCCGGCAGTGGGCAGTCTTTCCAATTTTTCAACAGCTTGTCTATTTCCTCGCCGCTCCTCGTACACGGGCGTTTTCGGGGTTCGGTTTCACCATCGAACAGATCCTTGCGTTTCCTCCACGGGTCATTGTCGCGAAGCCACCTTCGATGTCCCATGAACACGGTTTTCGAAGACCCGGGATCTCTATCTAGCTGGTGATACGTTGTGTCATCCATGCACCTTACGCATCCAGAAAATCCGTGGACTACCTGCCCCGCAAGATATCCGTAACCGAGATAGTCGTGCACCGTCGTGAGCAGTGCGGCTCTCATAGGGAAATATTCTTTCTCTGCGGCATCCCACGTATTGGCTGGCGTTTTCCACAGCGTGTCAAGCTCCTCTTTCAGCAGCCCTAGATACAGATTGATGTCGTTCCCTGGTTGTTTCGGCCCTTCAATTAGCATACTCATGTGAATGTACTTCCTCTTCATGCACAACCAGGGGGGAAGGTTGTACATCCACACAAACACAGGCCAGGTGCTATGTGTGCTTCTCTGGCTGCCAAACGGATTGACTCCATCGGTGCTCGCGCCCAGCACGATGTTCCTTGGATCGTTCCCAAATTCTGGGTATTCGAAGTTCAATGCTTGCCACTGGCTCGCATCCTTAGGGTGACTCAGCATCTTGTCTTTTTTATCTATCTCCGGATCATTTGCGTCATCTTCTCGCTTCTTCTCCTCCCTATCCGCGTGCCAACGCAGGAGCTTTGCTACCTTAGGATCCGCGAAATACCGCTGCAGACAAGGAGTGATCGGAAAGTACCACACCACTTTTTGAGGAGCTTTCTTCCTCTTCTTGTATCGAGTGACACCGCACACCGGACATATTGTAGACTCCGCGTGCTCGTCCCGATAAATGATGCAATTGTTCATGCACACATGGTATTTCACATGCGGTAAATCCAGAGGACACACGATTTTCTTCGCCTCCTCCAAACTGGTCGGGCACTTGTTCCCCTTGGGAAGACGTTCGTGCCAGAATGACATGTTCTCGTCGAAGCATGCGTCGGTCATTTTGTGTTTTACCTTCATCTCCAGAGCCATGAGCGTTACTTTCAGGCGGGTATCCTCGGGCCTGCATCCTTCATACAACGGAGTAACCGCGTCTAACTCAAGTTGATCCATCTTGGCTTTCTCTCGGGCGGCAGCTCTTGCGTTATCCGTCTGCTTGAGAAGCAGCTCTTGAATATGAGGGTCCTGCACCCAGCCCATCGATGGTCCAACGTCGTCTGCTCCGCCGGCATCATCATCATGTCCTGCATCTTCTACATGATGACTGTGTACAGCATCACCGTCGTGATCATCTCCTGGGGATTCTTCGTCTTCTCGCCCCCCCGAGCCGCGGTGGTTGTCTTGCTGCCCTTCCTCATTTCTTGCCCGGCCCCCATGGACGACTTCGTAGTCATCTTCATCACCTTGCCACCGATAGCCATCCATGAAACCACGCAAAAGCAGGTAGTCCCGCACCTGCCCGGAATCCGGGTCCGCAATAAGGCTATTCAGCTTGCATCTTCAACACGGACATCTTATCTCTGTCTCGTTCTTTTGAAGCATCTCGGCCTTCGCGGACCTCAAAAACCTATTCACGATGCCTTCGGTCATCGTGCGGACCATGGTCGCCTGCGGGGTAGAGCAAAACGATATTTTAGAACCAAGAAAAAATTTGGCATGAATTTCCCTAAAAATAGGACCAAAAAGAATGCTTAATGCCAAAATTCTCGCCGAAACGGAAATGAATCAACATTCCGGCAAAATATTGGCAACTATCGCATTTCAAATACCGGTACACCTCCAAACACAAACACATATGCAACACCACAAACATATGCAACACCACGGACATACATAGATCTAGCTAGGCCATAAAAAGTGCATGTGCACATTGTTTGTAGGGAGAACAACATAAATATAGCTTCCCCCCTTACTTACCTAGCAAAACAAGGTAACTTAACCACTTAATTTGAATGAATCTATGGTGGAAATGAGGTGAAAAAGAGGAGGCACCCGAGACAAGGAGGAGGCGGTGGAGAGAATGAAGTGGGGAGAAAGTGAGTGTGGGAGGAGAGGCTGTCCAAAATATCTTGTTGCTGCCCACTTACTAATGGCGCACCAGCAACAAATGCGCCATTAGTAATCCAGGTTACTAATGGCGCACCCCCTGGCGGTGCGCCATTAGAACTTTTGCAAAAAAAGGAATAAAAGCAATAATAAAAAAATAACATTAGTGGCGCACCTTCTGGATGGTGCGCCATTACTAGTTACAACTAGTAATGGCGCACCACCAGGGGATGCGCCATTAGTATGTTTGGACAGGCGCACTAGTTCAAAATTTTTTTTTGGTACTAATGGCGCACTGTGGTCAGGGTGCGCCATTAGTAGTTTCAACACTAATGGCGCATCAGAAGGTGGTGCGCCATTAGTATATACTAATGGCGCACCACTTGTCTGGTGCGCCATTAGTGTCATTTCCATCTATAGCCGTTTTCCTAGTAGTGGTGGAGGTATTAGTAATGGCCCATTAGTCCCGGTTCATGAACCGGGACTAAAGGCCCTTATGAACCGGGACTATTAGGTGTTTTTCTACTAGTTGTTTGTAACAGAACCGGCACTAATGTGTCCATTAGTGCCGGTTCCAACGGCTAGGCGGGAGGAGCTCTTTAGTACCGGTTCGTGGCGAACCTTTAGCACCGGTTCGTGCCACGAACCTGTACTAAAGAAAGTGGTGGCAGGATGTTGTCAGAGTGGGGCCCTTCCAGCACCTTTAGTACCGGTTCGTGGCACGAACTGGTACTAAAGGTTGTCCTATATAAACCCTTCGTCCACCCGCACTCTGTTCTTCCCCCTTTCCCCTCTCCCTCTCCTCTATTCTTCCCTTCTTCCTCTCGAGTTCATCACAAAATTTGCCCCAAATTTGTCAAGATTTGCAGGCCCTCATCCATTCAAATGATCACCAAGGTTAGCAACTTTGTCCTTTCATCTCTCATTGCTAGATTAGCTCTTGCATTGGTTTATATAGTGATTATCTGTGGGTTTCAGTAATTTGGGAGGAATTATATGTGGTAGTATTTGATTTATATGCAATTTGAGGTCAAAATAACACTTAGTTTGCATATGTAGGTGTGGTTTACTTAGTGCCTTCTAAATCTCCGTTGTAACCACCGTCGATCGCCCGCATCGTCCCGTCGCCGGCACCACCTTGTGGTGAGCCTCTTGTTCATGAAATTTTATATAAAAAATTGATGTTTGTGTGATTTGGATATATAGTTACTCGTATAATAATTATCTTACCCGTACGTTGTTTGTTATACATAGTGCCATGGTTTTGATATCCGTCCCCGCCAGCCCTCGTCCTTGTTATGATTCGGATGTGGTATATTCTCTTTTAAAACCTTTTGGTTGCATTTCGTGTTTATGACAAATTATGCCCATCAAGTTGACATAGATATTTTTATCTAGGAGGTATGTGAACCGGAAATTCCAACCGACCCTATTGTCGAGAGGTTAAATTTAGTTGAAAGAGAAAACGAGTATTTGAAAGAAAAATTGAAAAGAATTGAGGGGGAGAAGATTAAATTGGAGTTGCATGTTGCCGATGTCGTCGATGATCACAAGATCAAGATGGAGAAAATGCGCTTGAAGATTAGAAAGAGTTAGAAAATATGCCATCGATAGTGAGGCTTGGTATCATTATGCTGTTGGATCAATTGTTACCTTAGTTGCGATCTTGATCGCATTTGTTGTTGCATTTAAATGCTTTAGCTAGAGAGTTATTTGTTTGTTGCATTTAAGTGTTGTATGAACTTTATGTATGAACTTGTATTAATTTGGTCTATTCGGTGTTGTGTAATGAAGATGAGCCGACAATGGATGTACGATGACCGATGCTCTCCCCAGTTCATTGAGGGCGTGCATACTTTTCTGCTTGCGGCTGAGGCAAACAAGCGGGCGGATGGTTTTATGCCTTGTCCATGTGCTGGCTGTAAGAATGGTCGCAATTACTCTATGTCAAGAACCATTCACGTCCACCTGTTTGAGTCCGGTTTCATGCCCCACTATAATGTTTGGACCAAGCACGGAGAAAGAGGGGTTATGATGGAAGACAATGAAGAAGAAGAGGACGACGACAGCTATCCTGGCCATGGGTTCCCTGAATATGATGATACAACAATGGGGGAAGAAGTTGTGCCGGTAATGCGGGAAGAAGCTGAGCCGGCAATGCGGGAAGAAGCTGAAGAAGAGGCATCAGATGAGCCCGTTGATGATCTAGGTCGGGCCATTGCCGATGCAAAGAGAAACTGCGCAAGTGATTTGGAGAAGAAGAAGTTGCAGTGCATGTTAGAGGATCACAAAAAATTGTTGTACCTGAATTGCGTAGGTGACAAGAAAAAGATGGGCACCACACTGGAATTGCTGCAATGGAAGGCAGAGAATGGTGTATCTGACAAGGGATTTGGAAAGTTGCTGGTAATGATAAAGGATATGCTTCCAAAGGACAAAGAATTTCCCGAGAGTACGTACGAAGCAAAGAAGGCTGTCTGCCCTCTAGGGTTAGAGGTGCAGAAGATACATGCATGCCCTAATGATTGCATCCTCTACCGCGGTGAGTCCGAGGATTTGAACGCTTACCCGGTATGTGGTGCATTGCGCTATAAGATCAGCCGCGATGAGCAAGGTGATGTCGAGGGCGAGCGCCCTAGGAAGAATATTTCTACCAAGGTGATGTGGTATTCTCCTATAATACCACGTTTGAAACGTTTGTTCCAAAACAAAGAGCATGCCAAGGCGATGCGATGGCACAGAGAAGACCGTTAGAAAGACGGAAAGTTGAGAGTACCCGCTGACGGGTCGCAATGGAGAAAAATCGAAATAAAGTACGGGAAGGAGTTCGCAGATGACGCAAGCTGCGTATGGTTTGGTCTAAGCGCAAATGGCATTAATCCTTTTGGGGAGCAGAGCAACAACCATAGCACCTGGCCTGTGACTCTATGTTTGTATAACCTTCCTCCTTGGTTGTGCATGAAGTGGAAGTTCATTATGATGCCAGTGCTCATCCAAGGCCCTAAGCAACCCGGCAATGACATTGATGTGTACCTAAGGCCATTAGTTGAATAACTCTTACAACTGTGGAATGGAACAGGTGTACGTGCATGGGATGAGCACATGGGGGAAGAATTTGACCTAAAGGCGTTGCTGTTCGTGACCATCAATGATTGGCCTGCTCTCAGTAACCTTTTAGGACAGACAAACAAGGGATATCGCGGATGCACGCACTGTTTGGATGATAACGACAGTATATATTTGAATAGTTGTAAGAAGAATGTGTACCTGGGACATCGTCGATTTCTTCCGAGCAGGCATCCCGTAAGAAAGAAAGGCAAGCATTTCAAAGGTGAGGCGGATCACCGGACGAAGCCTCACCACCGTACTGGTGCTGATGTACATGATATGGTCAAGGATTTGAAGGTGATATTTGGAAAGGGTCCTGGCGAACAACCTGTTCCGAAGGACGCTGACAGACGCGCACCCATGTGGAAGAAGAAATCTATATTTTGGGACCTACCATATTGGAAAGACCTAGAGGTCCGCTCCGCAATCGACGTGATGCACGTGACGAAGAATCTTTGCGTGACCCTGCTTGGCTTCTTGGGCGTGTATGGGAAGACAAAAGATACACCTGAGGCACGGGAGGACCAGCAACATATGCACGGAGAAGACGGCATACATCAGGGTCATGCAAGCTACGCTCTTACCAAAGAAGAGAAGGAAATCTTCTTTGAATGCCTGCTTAGTATTAAGGTACCGTCTGGCTTCTCGTCGAATATAAAGGGAATAATAAACATGGCAGAGAAAAAGTTCCAGAACCTAAAGTCTCATGACTGCCACGTGATTATGACGCAACTGCTTCCGGTTGCATTGAGGGGGCTTCTACCGGAAAACGTTCGATTAGCCATTGTGAAGCTATGTGCATTTCTCAATGCAATCTCTCAGAAGGTAATCGATCCAAAAATCATACCAAGGTTACAGAATGATTTGGTGCAATGTCTTGTCAGTTTCGAGTTGGTGTTCCCACCATCCTTCTTCAATATCATGACACACGTCCTAGTTCACCTATGCGAAGAGATTAACGTTTTGGGTCCTGTATTTCTACACAATATGTTCCCCTTTGAGAGGTTCATGGGAGTCTTAAAGAAATATGTTCATAACCGTGCTAGGCCAGAAGGAAGCATCTCCAAGGGCCATCAAAATGAGGAGTTCATTGAGTTTCGTATTGACTTTATTCCTGACCATAAGCCGATTGGTGTTCCTGAATCGCGGCATAAGGGTAGACTGGATGGAAAACGCACGCTAGGAGGGGAACAAATAATGTGTATGGATGGACATTCTCTCACTGAAGCACACTACACAGTTCTATAGAATTCCGCCTTGGTGGCTCCGTATATGGATGAACACAAGAATTTGCTATGCTCCAAACACCCGGAGCGGTCTGATGACTGGATTACACGTGAACAAACCAGGAGTTTCGCCAGCTGGTTGCAGACACGTACCATGCATGACACCTCTATTGAAGATGACCTGTACTTGCTGTCCCAGTTACCATCTTCAAATATAATGGCTTTCAAAGGGTACGAGATAAATGGTAATACATTTTACACGATCGCCCAAGATAAGAAGAGCACCAACCAAAACAGTGGTGTCCGCTTTGATGCAGAAACCAAGACGGGAAAGGAAACATATTATGGTTATATACAGGACATATGGGAACTTGACTATCGACGTGGTTTAAAGGTCCCTTTGTTTCGGTGCAAATGGGTCAATATGACACGAGGCGGGGTAACGGAAGACCCTAAGTGCGGAATGACAACAGTGGATCTCAACAATCTTGCGTATGCAGACGAACCATTCGTCCTAGCCAATGATGTGGCACAGGTTTTCTATGTGAAGGACATGTCTACCAAGCCAAGAAAAAGAAAAGATAAGGAAGCGAATGCATCATACGATGAGCCAAGCGGCACATAGTTCTTTCTGGGAAGAGAAACATCGTGGGAGTGGATGACAAGACAGACAAGTCAGAAGATTATGAAAAGTTTGATGAAATTGCTCCACTCACGGTGAATATTGACCCGAGCATCCCGTTAAATGATGAAGATTTTTCATGGTTACGGCGCAAAGGGACACACGCGAAGAAAAAGTTTCACACCCAAAGATCTCGGATGTAATCGGCTTCACTATCATCACTTTCTTCTGTGTTTCACACCCAGAGGGGAATCTCTGTAATAGTTAGGGTAGTTATGTGTTTTGGCATTTGAAACGCGAAGAAATTTTATGTGCAAACAAATTCTTTCATGCCTTTACTGTTTTTTAAAGTTAAGTTATTCACAAACTAGTGATTCACACTAATTTTAAATAATTCAAAATTTAAACTATTAAAATTTGAAATCTACGGGCACTAATAGAAAGTTTGTAATTTTTTGTACCTAAAGCAAAAATATTCACAAAGAAACTCTAAATACCAAAAAAACAACACAAAAATAAATAAAGCAAAAAATAAAATAAAAAAGCCCGCCTACTAGGCCAGAGCGGCCTGCATACGACTAGAAACCCAACCTGTTGTTGGGCCAGGATGCAGGCCCGCAAAGGCCAAGTGGGCCCACAGGGCAGCAAAGAACACGTAGGCCTAGTAGGCCTGCTTTGGAGAGGAGTTCGAGAGAACGACCGCAAGGGGGTTTATAAACCAGTGCGGTCGCCCCTCGGCTAGCGAGGTGGGACTAAACTTGCCGCACCGCACCTACGCTAGCGCACCCCCTTTAGTACCGGGTCGTGGCGAAGGGTCAAATGTGAAGCACAATAGTGCCGGTTGGAATTTCAGCCGGCACTAATGTGTACACTAGTGCCAGTTCATGGCGGCGATCAATAGCACCGGTTCGTGGCGAACCTTTAGTACCGGTTGATGCCACGAACCGGTACTAAAGAGGCTGTGTCAGCCTCCGGCCAGGCTATGGCCCCACCATCACCATTTGGTGTCAGTTCGTACCACGAACCGGTACTAATGAGGTTGTGTCAGGTAAGGCTGGGGCCCCACGAGCACCTTTAGTACCGGTTCATGGATGAACGAGACGTAAGCTGTTTTTTAGTCCCACCTCACGAAGTGAGAGAGACTAGGAGCGGTTTATAAGCCCTGAGTGCAGAGACGATGAGGAAGAGGCTCAATACTCACGTTGCTTAGCTTCAAGCCTTAAGGAATACGGTAGACTGCACGGAGCTATGCGCAGTGCAGTTTACACTATTCCGAAAGGCTTGAAGCAAATTAACGAGCATTGCACCTCTTCTTTATTTTTAATAACTTATTACAACTCCGGACTTCTTCTGTTATGGCAAAAACTAATTGCACGTCGACATTTCTTTTTTTTAAGTTATAACTCCAGACTTTGACCATCAAGTTTTGCAGAAAAGAAAAAATAGCAGAAAAGAAGAAAAACTATAGCTGAAAAGAAAAAACTATATAAAAAACTACTCAGAAATAAATAGAAGAAAATAAATATAGCAGAAAAGAAAAAACTACTCAGAAATAAAAAGAAGAAAAAATAAAGCAGAAAAAAAAAATTATATTTGCTATTTTTCAATCGTTTACAAAGTGACCGTGAAATTGAAAATCACTACAAAATGAACTCTGAAAATGTTGAATTTTGGCAAACTAGATGAAAAACTACTCACAAATAAATAGAAGAAAATAAATATAACAGAAAAGAAAAAACTATACAAAAAACTATGCAAAAATAAATAGAAGAAAATAAAGCAGAAAAGAAAAAAACTATAAAAAAATTGGGGCTGTCGGTGTCAAAACCGGCGGATCTCGGGTAGGGGGTCCCGAACTGTGCGTCTAGGCGGATGGTAATAGGAGACAAGGGACACGATGTTTTACCCAGGTTCGGGCCCTCTTGATGGAGGTAAAACCCTACGTCCTGCTTGATTGATATTGATATTGTGGATGTTTACAAGAGTGGATCTACCACGACATCAAGGAGGCTAAACCCTAGAAGCTAGCCTATGGTATGATTGTAATGGTTGTTGTTGTGTCCTACGGACTAGAGCCATCCGGTTTATATAGACACCGGAGAGAGCTAGGGTTACGTAGAGTCGGTTACAATGGTAGGAGATCTACGTATCCGTATCGCCAAGCTTGCCTTCCACGCCAAGGAAAGTCCCATCCGGACACGAGATGAAGTCTTCAATCTTGTATCTTCATAGTCTTGGAGTCCGGTTGATGATGATACGGCCGCTGACAGTTCGGCCGATGATGGTAGTCCGGCTATCCGGACACCCCCTAATCCAGGACTCCCTTAGTAGCCCCTGAACCAGGCTTCAATGATGATAAGTCCGGCGCGTATATTGCTTGGCATTGCAAGGCGGGTTCCTCCTCCGAATGATAGAAGATTGTGAACACCAGGATAGTGTCCGGCTCTGCAAAATAAATTCTACATTCCACCGTAGAGAGAATAATATATACACAAGTTCAATCTGCTGACGTTTTTTGCGGCATGACGTCACGCCACTACCAAGCCATTACTTGAATCATTTTTTACTCTACCACCTCAGCGCATTTAGCGAAGCGGTTTCCTTGGCACGTCTTGTCGAAGCAGAGATCGTGTTCCCCCTTAATCCGGGATTCTCATCAATACGGACGTGGGTAACCCAACCGCGCCCGTCGCCACGCCCCCTCTATCGAAGGCGAGTCCCAAATGGTCATGGAGACGGCTCTCCGTATTCTCCCTCTTTATAACGGGACCAAGGCTCGTTTCTTTTCTTCAATCCTCCATCGAATCCTTTCCCCGCTCCAAGTTCCAGCACCTAGAGCTCCAGATTCGAGCGCTTCGGACCTTCAACGATGTCCGGTTCCGACCTCCAGGGCTGGTGGATGCCCTCCTCCGTCACGGAGGAGGACGTGCTAAAGCTGCGGGAAGCCAAGTACCTGGCTTATGAGATTTCGCACAGGTTGCCTGCCGAAGGGCAGGCCATCCCCACCCCCGAGCCCGGCGAGTATGTCGTTTTTGTATCCCACCTCCATCGGGGTTTAGGCTTCCCGATGGATCCTTTTGAGAGGGCTCATGTTTTACTATGGGTTGGAATTCCACGATTTGGCTCCGGAGTCCATCCTCCATATTTCCGCATTTATTGTTGTCTGCGAAGCCTTCCTCTGCGTCACCCCTCACTTCGGCCTGTGGCTGAAGACCTTCAATGTGGTGCCGAAGATGATCGGGGGGCGTCAAGCGGAGTGCGGCGGGGCGGCCATAAGTAGGAGGGCCGATGCCCCGTGGCCCGCTGGCTCCTTCCAAGAGGAGCTCGGCCCCGTGGCAGCAAGAGTGGTTCTATATTACCGTTCCGAGGGGCCGCAGACAAAAGCCGCCGCCCTTATTCCGCCCGAGACCTCCACGACGGTTGATGTCGTGGGTCACCCAAGGGCTCAACTAGGGGCCGTCAAAGGACGTGCCCCTACTGCAGGGCCGGATTCGAGATCTCCAAACGAGGGAGGTTGATATGGTGGTGGTAATGCAGGTTATGCTGATTAGGCGTCTCCCGCCCTGCAAATGCCGCCCTCTCCGGCTGTGGGAGTTCAATCCGGAGGGCCCACAGATTCTTCAACACTTCATGGGCATGACACCCCTGGAGATGTACAAATTATTCTTCGGATCGCAAGAGGCACGTCCGGAATTGACCGAGGATGCTGGCCTAAGCTGCAATCGCCCGGATACTCAAGTAAGTAGTTCCAAGTCCGGACATACCGTTTGTTTGCCTTTCGATGATTCGCCTTATGACCAACTCCCTTCTACACAGGAGTGGATAGCGGAAGCAAAATTGGTATGGTGTCCGGCCCCCCTCCCCGAGACCGCGCCGGATTCCGTGCTGGTCCGGATGCTTGAGGTTGCGCCTCCAGAGGAAGACGAAGGGGAAAGCAGGAAAGCTACTGCCTCGCCTAAGGAGGATCTTGAAAGAGGGGGGATCGAGAATCCCTCCCTCCAAGGGGAGAAGGGGACTGCCTCCGAGGACCCGGGGGCAAAAGCCCCTAAACGGGGGAAGAAATCTTCGCCAGAGGGTCCTGCGTCCGGGGAGGCCCCGGCCGCACAATCTCCCTTAAAGAATCAGCCCTCCAACAAGCCGTAAGTAGAAAGAAAGGAGTTTCATAATAAGGGACATCCCTATTTGTGCTTCTGAGGATAACTAAAGTTTTTACCTTGTAGTTCGGATCTCCGTCCTTCGCAAATGAGCTCGTCTTCGGGGGACCTTCGTCCGGAGATGATGGAGAGCGAGACGCCTCGGTCCGGGGCGCCGTCGGATAGGGCGGACGAGCCTGAAGTGTCGTCACGGAGGGAGCCCCGGGGTTTGGCAAAGCCGGATAGTTCGGCGCCAACTGGTGTACGGCTGAAAGATCTGCTTGAGAAGGCGTCTATCTTAGAAGATCACCACGCAGTGATGAGCATGGTGATTGAAAGGATTTCGTCCGCCGAAGGCGGGTTGCGTAATGCCGTCAGGAGTTTGCTGGTGGGGTTTGAGGTACGTAAAAATGACACACCTTTTAACAGTTTTGCATATAGAATGCGCCCTGTATAGATAGTAGCCCCTGAGACTCGGTAGGTTGTCGAAATCGACAGCGTGCCGAGGATCAAAATCGCAGGTTTAAATTTCCGCCGTGCCGATGCAGGTGGCGGGTCGTCCGGGGGCCAGCCGGACTGATGGAGTTGCTGAACTAAAGCGGCAACTCACTGTTGCGGATGCGGACATCACGCTGGTCAACAGGCGACTTGATGAGTCGCAAGGTAAGTGTTTCTGTGCGGTCACTTGGTAAGGGAGCCGAAGCCAGCTCCTTATAACATGTGTGTGAAATGCAGATAGTGCCGCTGCTGTGGAGAGCCTTCGGACCGAACTTTCTCAAGCCAAGGAGCAGGCCAGAAGGAGTAATGCGGCGGCCTCGAGGGCGGCCGAAGAGTTAGCGGCCAAAAGGGCCGCACACTGCCGGAGCAGGGAAGAGATGGCCGAAATGGCCGTGAAGTTAAAAGATGCTACCGACCGCAATGAGGCTCTTGGGAACGAGCGCCTAGCGGGGCAAGAAGACCTGGGGAAGGACACCGCCGAAGCCAAGGATGCCCGCTCTGCAATGCGGGCTATAAAGGAAGAGCTGCGCCAGGCCGGAGATATTATAGCTGGCAAGCCTTTTCTGCTGCGCCGAAGGTTTACGGATCCAAAGTATGCTCAGCTGGGCCAACTGTGGGGTCCAGAGGACCCTTACATGGACTTAGCAGCGAGTGCGGCGGATGCCGTTGTGCATTATCGAAGCCAGAAGGATCACAAGACGGAAGAGCTGTTTTGGTCTCAATTCCATAGTCCGGAGTGTTCACTTCCGCTGACCGACCGTTTGGCCGAGTAGGCTGAGCTAAATAGGTTGTCCGGGCTTGCTATGACGGATATAGTGACCCATGTCTGGCCGGATAGGCCCGAGCCGAAGAGTTACTTTGGCTTATTGCATCAATTTCTTGGGGCGGTGCCGCATATGAAGGCAATGAAGCGGTCGGCCTGCATAGAGGGTGCGCGGATGGCACTCGCCCGTGTGAAGACACATTGGATAGAGATGGATGCCACCGCTGTGGCGACCCCAGGTTCGGACGATAACCGGTTACCCGCCGAGCACTATTTTGGCGAAGTGCTGCGTGGTGCTCGTGTGATAGAGTCGCAGTGCTCAAAAAATGTTACGTTCGAATGAACGTTTTTATGATGTAAAACAATATTTATGATGTAAGCGCCTTTTATACGTGTGCATTCAAGTAATAGAATATCTCCTATGCGTCCGTTCATGTATACATGTGTATAACCTGAAAGATGGCAGTCGTCGGCTTCAGCCCCCACGCACAAGGTGCGGGGGTGTTCGCAAAAAATAGCGTGTTTTCACACTTAACCCGACGTCTCGGTCCTGTAAAGGAGGTGGTAGCGTAGCAAACGAGGCAACCGGACTATAATGCTTTATCACTTTCACTTAGCCATGGAGTTCGAGGGTGGGGCTATGACATAGCCCCTGGGGGCACCGCGCTCTCCGAATTTGGGGCGCGTATGTGCCTGACCGGGAAACGGCCCTTCGTCAAAGCGGAGGAATTCTAAACATTCCCATGGTCGATCGAGTGGTTGACCAGTCTCTCGCTGTATCATGACAGTCAGTTTTCGGCTTTCTCTACTGAGGTGCTCGCCCAACCGAACTGGGGAACAATCGCAGTAGTTCTCCTGGTGCCGTGTTAGCCGATGATACGGAACGTAAGGCAGCAAAACACAGGAGCCGGGCAAACCCAACATTTGACCAAAGACATGATTTGGAGCTGATGCATATAAGGCCTAACTCGAGACGCCGAACACTCCCGAAGGTGTTCGGTCTTTACAATAGCGGGCAAAACAATGCCCTAAGCCCCTTGTGTCCAGGTGCGGGCAAGTTCTTCTGGCGCGGCCTATGCCAAAACGCCAGTGTCCACTCTGGTTATAATGAGAAACCAGGGGATTATAGCAACAAGAGACAGTAAGAAAGGTTTACGTAGGGTCTTAGTCTGAAAAGAGTCCTTGCAACGGGTCCCTACTGCACGTCTGCGCCTGTGTCTCCGTTGTGCCATATCCTGGACGGGTGTGCATGCTGTTCATCTGTAAAAAGAGAGGAACTTAGTTTGAAAAGAAATCGTGCGAGAAAGTGCATAAAAAATTGAAATATAGATTAATAAAGCTGAGCCTATGCTAGCTCATTATGGCTTATATGTACAAACCCTTGTGAAGGGGTGTGCGGCTAGGTAGCCCCTAGCTTATTTATTCCGGACTCGTCCAGCCGTGTCCGGGGTCTCGGGCGACCTTTTAATGAAATGATGCCACGTGGACCGGGCATTTTAAGCATAAGAGACGCGTAATGTGGTATTGCATTGAAGCGGACGAAAGCTTCCCGTCCCAGTGATGCTTGATAGCTACTTTTAAATGGGGCGACACGAAAGGTTAGCTTTTCTCGTCGGAAGTTGTCAGGTGACCCGAACATAACTTCTAGTAATAATGAACCTGTGCACCTGGTGTAAGGGCCTGGCGCCACTCCTTTGAAGGAAGTGCGGCTATGCCGAATTGTAGTAGGGTCTATCCCAACTTGCGGATTGTGTCCGGATATAGCAGGTTTAAGTCACTGCCGCTGTCCATCAAAACCTGCGTGAATTGCAGTCCGTCTATTATGGGATCCCATATCAGGGCAGTCTATCCTGCATTCTGGATACTTCTGGACTAATCCATATGGTCGAAAGTGATTGGTTTTGACATCCAATCTCGGTGTTCCGCTGGGGTGGACCGTGCGACACTTGTCTTAGCGAGTGCCGTGTTGGTTTTCCGTACTATCACATGAAGTGAGTTTACTGATTTGACTTCTTGTGGGAAAGTCTTTTGACTTCCGGTGCTCTGCTGGTGGGGTTCATCATCGTCCTCACTTGGCGCATCGAGCCCCTTGTGTCCGGCGTTGAGTCTGCCGGACTATTTAAAGACCCAACAATTTCGGTTGGTATGGTTTGCAGGCCTTCCGGAGGTACTCTGGATTTGACATATCCGATCTAAAACTTTGTTTAAATTTGATAGCTCGTCGCTGTTGTCCTTAAGAGGCAGTGTTTTATTGTTTGGCCACGAGCTTTTGAATCCGGCGTTGACCGCCGTGCCCTTTGGGATTTTTTCTTTATTCCGGCGCTGATCTTTCCTGCGCCGTGATTTTCCGTTTCCATCTCTGATCTCGGATGTACTTGGGTCGCTGGTGCTGCATCTTGCTAGCCAGCTATCTTCTCCTGCGCAAAAGCGCGTCATGAGGCTTGTTAGCGCGGCCATTGTTCTTGGCTTCTCTTGGCCGAGGTGTCTGGCGAGCCATTCGTCTCGGACATTGTGTTTAAAAGCTGCTAAGGCTTCCGTGTGCGGACAGTCGACTATTTGGTTCTTTTTGGTAAGGAACCTGTTCTAGAATTTGCGCGCTGACTCTCCGGGCTGTTGGGTTATATGACTCAGGTCGTCTGCATCCGGAGGGCGGACATAAGTCCCTTGAAAATTTGCTCTAAACGCGTCCTCAAGCTCTTCCCAACTTCCAACAGTGTTTTCTGGGAGGCTTTTGAGCCAATGCCGAGCTGGCCCTTTGAGCTTGAGGGGTAGGTATTTTATGGCGTGGAGATCATCTCCTCTAGCCATGTGTATGTGTAGTATGTAATATTCTATCCAGACTCCTGGGTCTGTTGTGCCGTCGTATGCCTCTATGTTTATGGGTTTGAACCCTGCTGGAAATTCATGATCCAGCACCTCATCAGTAAAACATAGCGGGTGTGCGGCGCCCCTGTATTTGGGTGTGCCGCTGTCTTCGAACACTTGTCGTGTTGTGTTACTTCCTGGGGCCCTCTTTTTTGGCCCGTAGATGGACCTAGTTGGGCCGTCCGTTTTCCCAGGATCATAAGTTGGCTTGTGTGCGGCGCCGCTTGTCGCTTTTGGCCTGTTATCTGGCCGTCTATCCGGCCAGGCGGCCTCTTTATTTTTTGACTGTGAGGGCTCTATGGCTTCCTCGTCAAATTCTGGCAGCAGTTTGCGCTTCGGGTAGCTCTTTGTTTGATGGCTAGTGCCATATTTGTCTGCGGTATGGAGTACTTTGCTCCACTTCATTCTGAGTATGTCTTCCGCTGTTTTGAGCTTCCGTTTTTCCTTCTTCAAACTTCTTGCAGTGGCAGTGAGTCTTTTGTGAAGGTTCTTATGCTCCGGTGGTGTGTCCGGACTGTTGATTGCTCCGTGAAGGGGTTGATTATCCGGTTCGTCCTGTTCGGATGGTTGCTTGGTTGTATGTTCGTCGTCCGCTGGTTTGCCCTGCTATATCGCTGGGTCGTTAGGAATGCTGCTTTTATCGAGGCGGGACTTAGGGCGGCATCTACGTCGCCGTTTTGGTTGTTTATCGGCGGGATTATCCTCTGCCGCGTCCCGTTGTTCCTCGCTATCACTTCGCTTTGGGGTGTCCACCATATGTATGTCATGTGACGAGGTGGCCTTCTAGTGCCCTGTAGGCATTGGTTCTTGATCGTCTCCGGCATCGTCGTCCATACCGTTGATGTCTTCGGAGTCGTAGTTTAGCACGTCGGTTAGATCGTCGACGGTGGCTACGAAGTGGGTGGTGGGTGGGCTCTGAATTTCTTCATTGTCCGCGTCCCGACCATCCTGGCCGTAGTTCGGCTAGGGCTCTCCGGATAGTGAGAGATGCTTCAGTGAATTTAAGATATTGCCGAAGGGTGAGTGCTGAAAGGTGTCCGCAGCGGTGAATTCCATGATCGGCGCCCAGTCGGATTCGACTGGCAGGGGCGCAGGAGGTTCGGAGTCCGGCAGGGAGTCCGGCACCTCGGAGTCATGAGCTTTATGAGGGACAAGGTAAGTGTTCGGCTCCGTCGCCGTAGAAGTTGCAGCTCCCGAGGCGGTGTCTAGCCATCCGTCCTCGATCTGTGCGATCGGCTCCGGACTATGGGATGGAGCGGATTCGTGTGCGGCCTCCCAAATGCTGTCCGGCGGCAGAGTTAGCTCGTGCCCATCGTGACAGCGCGGCACGCTCGGCTGTGGCTCAGATCCATCGAAGATCAAGTCCCCGCGGATATCAGCCGTGAAGTTTAGGCTTCCAGACCTGACCTGACGGCCAGGGGCGAAGCTTTCGATCTGCTCCAGATGGCCAAGTGAGTTGGCCCGCAGTGCGAAGCCGCCGAATACGAAGATCTGTCCGGGGAGAAAAGTCTCACCCAGGACTGCGTCGTTGTCGATTGAAGAGGCCATCAAGCCTATCGGTGACGACACAGAGGAACTCTCAATGAAAGCACCAATGTCGGTGTCAAAACCGGCAGATCTCGGGTAGGGGGTCCCGAACTGTGCGTCTAGGCGGATGGTAACAGGAGACAAGGGACACGATGTTTTACCCAGGTTCGGGCCCTCTTGATGGAGGTAAAACCCTACGTCCTGCTTGATTGATATTGATATTGTGGATGTTTACAAGAGTGGATCTACCACGAGATCAAGGAGGCTAAACCCTAGAAGCTAGCCTATGGTATGATTGTAATGGTTGTTGTTGTGTCCTACTGTTGGAAATATGCACTAGAGGCAATAATAAAAGTATTATTATATTTCAATGTTCATGATAAATGTCTTTTATTCATGCTATAACTGTATTATCCGGAAATCGTAATACACGTGTGAATACTTAGACCACAATATGTCCCTGGTGAGCCTCTAGTTGACTAGCTCGTTGTGATCAACAGATAGTCATGGTTTCCTGACTATGGACATTGGATGTCGTTGATAACGGGATCACATCATTAGGAGAATGATGTGATGGACAAGACCCAATCCTAAGCATAGCATAAAAGATCGTGTAGTTCGTTTTGCTAGAGCTTTGCCAGTGTCAAGTATCTCTTCCTTCGACCATGAGATCGTGTAACTCCCGGATACCGTAAGAGTGCCTTGGGTGTATCAAACGTCACAACGTAACTGGGTGACTATAAAGGTGCATTACAGGTATCTCCGAAAGTATCTGTTGGGTTGACACGGATCGAGACTGGGATTTGTCACTCCGTATGACGGAGAGGTATCTCTGGGCCCACTCGGTAATGCATCATCATAATGAGCTCAATGTGACCAAGGTGTTGGACATGGGATCATGCATTACGGTACAAGTAAAGTGACTTGCCGGTAACGAGACTGAACAAGGTATTGGGATACCGACGATCGAGTCTCGGGCAAGTAACGTACCGATTGACAAAGGGAATTGCATACAGGGTTTGATCGAATCCTCGACATCGTGGTTCATCCGATGACAACATCGAGGAGCATGTGGGAGCCATCATGGGTATCCAGATCCCGCTGTTGGTTATTGACTGAGAGCGTCTCGGTCATGTCTGCATGTCTCCCGAACCCGTAGGGTCTACACACTTAAGGTTCGGTGACGCTAGGGTTATTAGGAAGACTAGTATGTGACTACCGAATATTGTTCGGAGTCCCGGATGGGATCCTGGACGTCACGAGGAGATCCGGAAGGGTCTGGAGGTAAAGATTTATATATGGGAAGTTGTCAAACGGACACCGGGAAGTTTCGGGGTCATACCGGTATTGTACCGGGGCCACCAGAAGGGTTCCGGGGGTCCACCGGGAGGGGCCACCCCTCCCGGGGGGCCACATGGGCTGCGTGGGGCAGGGAGCCAGCCCCTGGTGGGCTGGCCGCACCCCCTTCCTTGGGCCCATGCGCCTAGGGTTGAGGGGGGAACCCTAGAGGGGGCGCCCTCTTGGCTTGGGGGGCAAGCCACCCTCTCCCCTCTCCCCTAGGCCGCCGCACCCCTCCTAGATGGGTTCTAGGGGGCCGGCCCCCTTCTCCCTTCCCCCTATAAATAGAGGGGTGAGGGGAGGGCAGCCGCACCACCCTCCAAGGCGCAGCCCTCCCCTCCCCAACACCTCTCCTCCTCCGTTGTGTGCTTGGCGAAGTCCTGTCGGAGTACTGCCTCTCCACCATCACCACGCCGTCGTGCTGTTGGTGGAGCTGTCTTCCTCAACCTCTCCTTCCCCCTTGCTGGATCAAGAAGGAGGAGACGTCTCCCGTCCCGTACGTGTGTTGAACGCGGAGGTGCTGTCCGTTCAGCACTTGGTCATCGGTGATTCGAATCACGTCGAGTACGACTACATCATCACCTTGCAAGCTTCCGCACGCGATCTACAAGTGGTATGTAGATGCAAACTCTCTCCCTTGACTCGTTGCTTAGATGAACTCATAGATGGATCTTGGTGAAACCGTAGGAAAAATTTTAATTTTCTGCAACGTTCCCCCACAGTGGCATCATGAGCTAGGTCTATGCGTAGTTCTCTTTGCACGAGTAGAACACAATTTTGTTGTGGGCGTGGATTTTGTCATCTTACTTGCCTTTACTAGTCTTTTCTTGCTCAACGGTATTGTGGGATGAAGCGGCCCGGACCAACCTTACACGTACGCTTACGTGAGACCGGTTCCACCGACTGACATGCACTAGTTGCATAAGGTGGCTGGCGGGTGTCTGTCTCTCCCACTTTAGTTGGAGCGGAATCGATGAACAGGGCCCTTATGAAGGGTAAATAGAAGTTGAAAAAATCACGTTGTGGTGATTCGTAGGTAAGAAAACGTTCTTGCTAGAACCCAATTGCATCCACGTAAAAGATGCAACAACAATTAGAGGACGTCTAACTTGTTTTTGCAGCGATTGATCATGTGATGTGATATGGCCAGAAGTTGTGATGAATGATGAATTGTGATGTATGAGATCATGTTCTTTGTAATAGGATTCACGACTTGCATGTCGATGAGTATGACAACCGGCAGGAGCCATAGGAGTTGTCTTTATTTTTTGTATGACCTGCGTGTCATTGAATAACGCCATGTAAACTACTTTACTTTATTGCTAAACGTTAGTCATAGAAGTAGAAGTAGTCATTGGCATGACAACTTCATGAAGACACGATGATGGAGATCATGATGATGGAGATCATGGTGTCAAGCCGGTGACAAGATGATCATGGAGCCCCGAAGATGAAGATCAATGGAGCTATATGATATTGGCCATATCATGTCACAACTATATAATTGCATGTGATGTTTATTATGTTTATGCATCTTGTTTACTTAGGACGACGGTAGTAAATAAGATGATCCCTTACAAAAATTTCAAGAAGTGTTCTCCCCTAACCGTGCACTGTTGCTACAGTTCGTTGCTTCTAAGCACCACGTGATGATCGGGTGTGATGGATTCTTACGTTCACATACAACGGGTGTAAGACAGTTTTACACAGCGAAAACACTTAGGGTTAACTTGACGAGCCTAGCATGTGCAGACATGGCCTCGGAACACGGAGACCGAAAGGTCGAACACGAGTCGTATGGAAGATACGATCAACATGAGAATGTTCACCGACGATGACTAGTCCGTCTCACGTGATGATCGGACACGGGTTAGTCGACTCGGATCGTGTAACACTTAGATGACTAGAGGGATGTCTAATCTAAGTGGGAGTTCATAATTTGATTAGAACTTTATTATCATGAACTTAGTCTAAAACCTTTGCAAATATGTCTTGTAGATCAATGGCCAACGCTAATGTCAACATGAACTTCAACACGTTCCTAGAGAAAACCAAGTTGAAAGATGATGGCAGCAACTATACGGACTGGGTCCGGAACCTGAGGATCATCCTCATAGCTGCCAGGAAACAATATGTCCTAGAAGGACCGCTAGGTGACGCTCCCGTCCCAGAGAACCAAGACATTATGAATGCTTGGCAGTCTCGTGCTGATGATTACTCCCTCGTTCAGTGCGGCATGCTTTACAGCTTAGAACCGGGGCTCCAAAAGCGTTTTGAGCACCACGGAGCATATGAGATGTTCGAAGAGCTGAAACTAGTTTTTCAAGCTCATGCCCGGGTCGAGAGATATGATGTCTCCGACAAGTTCTACAGTTGTAAGATGGAGGAAAACAGTTCTGTCAGTGAGCACATCCTGAAGATGTCTGGGTTGCACAACCGTATGACCCAGCTGAACATTAACCTCCCAGATGAGGCGGTCATTGACAGAATCCTCCAGTCGCTCCCACCAAGCTACAAGAGCTTTGTGATGAACTACAACATGCAGGGGATGGAAAAGACCATTCCTGAAGTGTTCTCGGTGCTGAAGTCAGCAGAGGCTGAAATCAAGAAAGAACATCAAGTGTTGATGGTCAATAAGACCACTAAGTTCAAGAAAGGCAAGGGTAAGAAGAACTTCAAGAAGGACGGCAAAGATGTTGCCGCGCCTGGTAAGCCAGTTACCGGGAAGAAGTCAAAGAATGGACCCAAGCCTGAGACTGAGTGCTTTTATTGCAAGGGGAAGGGTCACTGGAAGCGGAGCTGCCCCAAATACTTAGCGGATAAGAAGGCCGGCAACACCAAAGGTATATTTGATATACATGTGATTGATGTGTACCTTACCAGTACTCGTAGTAACTCCTGGGTATTTGATACCGGTGCCGTTGCTCATATTTGTAACTCACAGCAGGAGCTGCGGAATAAACGGAGACTGGCGAAGGACGAGGTGACGATGCGCGTCGGGAATGGTTCTAGAGTCGATGTGATCGCCGTCGGCACGCTGCCTCTACATTTACCTACGGGATTAGTTTTGAACCTTAATAATTGTTATTTAGTGCCAAGTTTGAGCATGAACATTGTATCTGGATCTCGTTTAATACGAGATGGCTACTCATTTAAGTCTGAGAATAATGGTTGTTCGATTTATATGAGAGATATGTTTTATGGTCATGCTCCGATGGTCAATGGTTTATTCTTAATGAATCTCGAGCGTAATATTACACATGTTCATAGTGTAGATGCCAAAAGATTTAAAGTTGATAACGATAGTCCCACATACTTGTGGCACTGCCGCCTTGGTCACATTGGTGTCAAGCGCATGAAGAAGCTCCATGCCGATGGACTTTTAGAGTCTCTTGATTATGAATCGTTAGACACGTGCGAACCATGCCTCATGGGCAAGATGACCAAGACTCCGTTCTCCGGAACAATGGAGCGAGCAACCAACTTATTGGAAATCATACATACCGATGTGTGCGGTCCAATGAGCGTTGAGGCTCGCGGAGGATATCGTTATGTTCTCACTCTCACTGATGACTTAAGTAGATATGGGTATGTCTACTCAATGAAACACAAGTCTAAGACCTTTGAAAAGTTCAAGGAATTTCAGAATGAGGTAGAGAATCAATGTGACCGAAAGATAAAATTCTTACGATCAGATCGTGGAGGAGAATACTTAAGTCACGAATTTGGTACACACTTAAGGAAATGTGGAATCGTTTCACAGCTCACGCCGCCTGGAACACCTCAGCGAAACGGTGTGTCCGAACGTCGTAATCGCACCCTATTGGATATGGTGCGGTCTATGATGTCTCTTACCGATTTACCGCTATCATTTTGGGGATACGCTCTAGAGATAGCTACATTCACTTTAAATAGGGCACCATCTAAATCCGTTGAGACGACACCGTATGAATTATGGTTTGGAAAGAAACCTAAGCTGTCGTTTCTAAAAGTTTGGGGATGCGATGCTTATGTCAAGAAACTTCAACCTGAAAAGCTCGAACCCAAGTCGGAAAAATGCGTATTCATAGGATACCCTAAGGAAACTGTCGGGTATACCTTCTACTTAAGATCCGAAGGCAAGATCTTTGTTGCCAAGAACGGATGCTTTCTGGAAAAAGAGTTTCTCTCGAAAGAAGTAAGTGGGAGGAAAGTAGAACCTGATGAAGTACTACCTCTTGAGCGGGAAAGTGGCGCAGCGCAGGAAACCGTTCCTATGATGCCCACACCAACTGAAGAGGAAAACAATGATGATGATCAAGGTACTTCGGATCAAGTTACTGCTGAACTTCGTAGGTCCACAAGGACACGTTCCGCACCAGAGTGGTACGGCAACCCTGTCCTGGAAATCATGTTGTTAGACAACAATGAACCTTCGAACTATGAAGAAGCGATGGCGGGCCCGGATTCCAACAAATGGCTTGAAGCCATGAAATCCGAGATAGAATCCATGTATGAAAACAAAGTATGGACTTTGACAGACTTGCCCGATGATCGGCGAGCGATAGAAAACAAATGGATCTTTAAGAAGAAGACGGACGCGGATGGTAATGTTACAATCTATAAGGCTCGACTTGTCGCTAAGGGTTATCGACAAGTTCAAGGGATTGACTACGACGAGACTTTCTCTCCCGTAGCGAAGCTGAAGTCCGTCCGAATCATGTTAGCAATTGCCGCATACTATGATTATGAGATATGGCAAATGGACGTCAAAACGGCATTCCTTAACGGGCATCTTAAGGAAGAACTATATATGATGCAGCCGGAAGGTTTTGTCGATCCTCGGAACGCTAACAAAGTATGCAAGCTCCAGCGATCCATTTATGGACTGGTGCAAGCATCTCGGAGTTGGAACATTCGCTTTGATGAGATGATCAAAGCGTTTGGGTTTATGCAGACTTATGGAGAAGCCTGCGTTTACAAGAAAGTGAGTGGGAGCTCTGTAGCATTTCTCATATTATATGTAGATGACATACTCTTGATGGGAAATAATATAGAATTTCTGGACAGCATTAAGGCCTACTTGAATAAGTGTTTTTCAATGAAGGACCTTGGAGAAGCTTCTTATATATTAGGCATCAAGATCTATAGAGATAGATCGAGACGCCTCATAGGTCTTTCACAAAGCACATACCTTGATAAGATTTTGAAGAGGTTCAAAATGGATCAGTCCAAGAAGGGGTTCTTGCCTATGTTACAAGGTGTGAGATTGAGCTCGGCTCAGTCACCGACCACGGCAAAAGATAAAGAAGAGATGAGTGTCATCCCCTATGCTTCAGCCATAGGATCTATTATGTATGCCATGCTGTGTACCAGACCTGATGTAAACCTTGCCGTGAGTTTGGTAGCTAGATACCAAAGTAATCCCGGCAAGGAACACTGGACATCAGTCAAGAATATCCTGAAGTACCTGAAAAGGACAAAGGACATGTTTCTCGTTTATGGAGGAGACGAAGAGCTTGTCGTAAAGGGTTACGTCGACGCTAGCTTCGACTCAGATTCGGATGACTCTAAGTCACAAACCGGATACGTGTATATGTTGAATGGTAGAGCAGTAAGCTGGTGCAGCTCCAAGCAAAGCGTCGTGGCGGGATCTACGTGTGAAGCGGAGTACATGGCAGCCTCGGAGGCAGCGCATGAAGCAATTTGGGTGAAGGAGTTCATCACCGACCTAGGAGTCATACCCAATGCGTCGGGGCCAATCAAACTCTTCTGTGACAACACTGGAGCTATTGCCCTTGCCAAGGAGCCCAGGTTTCACAAGAAGACCAGGCACATCAAGCGTCATTTCAACTCCATCCGTGAAAATGTTCAAGATGGAGACATAGAAATTTGCAAAGTACATACGGATCTGAATGTCGCAGATCCGTTGACTAAACCTCTCTCGCGAGCTAAACATGATCAACACCAGAACTCTATGGGTGTTCGATTCATCACAATGTAACTAGATTGGTGACTCTAGTGCAAGTGGGAGACTGTTGGAAATATGCACTAGAGGCAATAATAAAAGTATTATTATATTTCAATGTTCATGATAAATGTCTTTTATTCATGCTATAACTGTATTATCCGGAAATCGTAATACACGTGTGAATACTTAGACCACAATATGTCCCTGGTGAGCCTCTAGTTGACTAGCTCGTTGTGATCAACAGATAGTCATGGTTTCCTGACTATGGACATTGGATGTCGTTGATAACGGGATCACATCATTAGGAGAATGATGTGATGGACAAGACCCAATCCTAAGCATAGCATAAAAGATCGTGTAGTTCGTTTTGCTAGAGCTTTGCCAGTGTCAAGTATCTCTTCCTTCGACCATGAGATCGTGTAACTCCCGGATACCGTAAGAGTGCCTTGGGTGTATCAAACGTCACAACGTAACTGGGTGACTATAAAGGTGCATTACAGGTATCTCCGAAAGTATCTGTTGGGTTGACACGGATCGAGACTGGGATTTGTCATTCCGTATGACGGAGAGGTATCTCTGGGCCCACTCGGTAATGCATCATCATAATGAGCTCAATGTGACCAAGGTGTTGGACACGGGATCATGCATTACGGTACGAGTAAAGTGACTTGCCGGTAACGAGACTGAACAAGGTATTGGGATACCGACGATCGAGTCTCGGGCAAGTAACGTACCGATTGACAAAGGGAATTGCATACAGGGTTTGATCGAATCCTCGACATCGTGGTTCATCCGATGACAACATCGAGGAGCATGTGGGAGCCATCATGGGTATCCAGATCCCGCTGTTGGTTATTGACTGAGAGCGTCTCGGTCATGTCTGCATGTCTCCCGAACCCGTAGGGTCTACACACTTAAGGTTCGGTGACGCTAGGGTTATTAGGAAGACTAGTATGTGACTACCGAATGTTGTTCGGAGTCCCGGATGGGATCCTGGACGTCACGAGGAGATCCGGAAGGGTCCGGAGGTAAATATTTATATATGGGAAGTTGTCAAACGGACACCGGGAAGTTTTGGGGTCATACCGGTATTGTACCAGGGCCACCGGAAGGGTTCCGGGGGTCCACTGGGAGGGGCCACCCCTCCCGGGGGGCCACATGGGCTGCGTGGGGCAGGGAGCCAGCCCCTGGTGGGCTGGCCGCACCCCCTCCCTTGGGCCCATGCGCCTAGGGTTGAGGGGGGAACCCTAGAGGGGGCGCCCCCTTGGCTTGGGGGGCAAGCCACCCTCTCCCCTCTCCACTAGGCCGCCGCACCCCCCTAGATGGGTTCTAGGGGGTCGGCCCCCTTCTCCCTTCCCCCTATAAATAGAGGGGTGAGGGGAGGGCAGCCGCACCACCCTCCAAGGCGCAGCCCTCCCCTCCCCAACACCTCTCCTCCTCCGTTGTGTGCTTGGCGAAGCCCTGTCGGAGTACTGCCTCTCCACCATCACCACGCCGTCGTGCTGCCGGTGGAGCTGTCTTCCTCAACCTCTCCTTCCCCCTTGCTGGATCAAGAAGGAGGAGACGTCTCCCGTCCCGTACGTGTGTTGAACGCGGAGGTGCTGTCCGTTCAGCACTTGGTCATCGGTGATTCGAATCACGTCGAGTACGACTACATCATCACCTTGCAAGCTTCCGCACGCGATCTACAAGTGGTATGTAGATGCAAACTCTCTCCCTTGACTCGTTGCTTAGATGAACTCATAGATGGATCTTGGTGAAACCGTAGGAAAATTTTTAATTTTCTACAACGTTCCCCAACACCTACGGAATAGAGCCATCCGGTTTATATAGACACCGGAGAGGGCTAGGGTTACATAGAGTCGGTTACAATGGTAGGAGATCTACGTATCCGTATCGCCAAGCTTGCCTTCCACGCTAAGGAAAGTCCCATCCGGACACGGGACGAAGTCTTCAATCTTGTATCTTCATAGTCTTGGAGTCCGGTCGATGATGATAGTCCGGCCGATGACAGTTCGGCCGATGATGGTAGTCGGGCTATCCGGACACCCCCTAATCCAGGACTCCCTCAAGGGCGCTGCCCTGTGGGCCTGATAGGCCACAGGTGTGTAATTACAGGCCTTAAAGGCCGAGTAGACTCACAGGGCAGCGCGCAGAGTTTAGGCCCACAAGCCTGCAATATAGAGGAGTTCGAAGTGGTAGCCGCGACTGGGTTTATAAGCCAGTGCGGCTGCCCTTCGCCCGGCGAGGTGGGACTAAACTTTGGGGTGGCAGCGTGAGGCCTTTAGTACCGGTTGGAGCCACCAACTGGTACTAAAGACCACCCTTTAGTACCGGTTGGTGGCTCCAACCGATACTAAAGGCCTCGTCTTCCCGCCTCTTCGCCTGGCCAAAGTTGGCCTTTAGTACCGGTTGGTGGCTCCAACCGGTACTAAAGGCCTCTCCTATATATACAACACTTGCGAAAATTTCATTGTCCCTCTATTTCTTCCTCTGTTTCCCCATTGAAGCACCGCCCGCGCGCCCCGATCGATCGACGCCGTCGCCGTCGCCGCCCCCGTCCCCGTCGCCGCCCCTGTCGCCGTCGCTACCCTCGTCTCTGTCGCCGCCCCGGGCCCGTCCCCGTCGCGTCGTCCCCACGTCGCCGCCCCCGCGTCACGCCCCG
>NC_041389.1:555865117-555878117 GCF_002162155.2 Triticum dicoccoides
TCTCCCCGTCTAACCCCTCTCCCTCGCCCCCGGCGGCCACCATGGGCGCCGCCCCTCCCCGAGCCCATACACACACACACACAAGCATGATGAACACACACACACACACGTACATATGTATGAATTAATGCATGTATATATTAGTATATACATATTTTGTATGTTTAATTAGTTTAGATTATTTAGATTATTTTTTTTCACTATTATATATGTATGAATGCATGTTAGATGGATATAATTTGTGTTTAATTAGTATGGAATTTTTTTTATATAATGTTGTTTTTTAGTTTTTTAATGGATGTATAGAAGTTGTGTTTTCTGTTTTTAGTGTTAGATGCTTAATTAGTATGAAATAGTATATAGATTTTTGACATATGCAATGATAGCATAATTATGTTATATAGAAATGTTAGAAATTTTAGTTATCAAAATCCAATCATTAAAAAAATGTTACTTTTGCGGGCATATAGCTAGTATTTGTTCTCGACGATGCCCGGCCCGCATCCTCACCATCAACCCGTCCGCGACGACGTCCGGCTGACCCATGTCCGGGACTGGGCTCCGCCGGGCTGGCCCTGGGAGGTGCTGCCTGGAGGGGCGCGCCGCTTGATGAGGAACCCGGCCCTGGGTCCCGTCGTCGACCCTGATCTCGTTTGGTGGCATTCGCGTGGGCCAGTTTCGGTGCGGAGGGACCCGGCCCCGCCGGAGGTGGTACGTCGCCGTGTCAGGGAGGAGGACGAGCACGTCCATCGCTACATGGTTGCATTAGAAGGCGGCAGGTTCTCCAATACCTGGCAGTTTCTTCGGGGATCTCACTTCAGCTATGATCTTGTGAGGGTTCCTTCTCTTTTGGTGTCCACCTCCCGCGCCGCAGGAACCGCGAGTGTCCTAGATTCTTCTGTAGTATTCGATCTTTAATTAGCTACCTAGCCAGTGATGTACTATTCAGTATTATATATTATTCGAGACGATGTACTCGAGATTATATCTATTCTTCTAGACGATGTATTCGAGATTATATCTATTATTCGAGATGATGTAATTTGAATACTAAATTGTTTTATATTTCTTTTGGATTAGTTAAATAAAAGCTATGGCAGACAATACCGACAGAGAGGGAGAACATACCATGTTCGATATGATACGCAGGCCAGATGATGATCAAAATGAAGAAGAAGATTACGACGGCTCCGAATTTCTAAACAACACCGGAGAGGGTGATATGATATTCGATCGCGACGACCGAATTGATGAAGTCATGAACTACGATTATGACGATGACGAAGAACATGTTGATCCTGAAACAACAAAGACCGGCGAGGTATATTTATATAAGCAGGCATCTGGTGATCATCACAAGTTTTAAATGACTTGAAGATATATTAATGAATCGATCTTTGTTCTTTCAGCCATCCGGATCGAGCAAATCTTCAGGAAAAAGGACGAAATGAGGCCCGAACAAAAAGTTGAAGGAGGGCGTAAAGTACAATATCGAGGCAGTCAGACCTAATGGCGAACCATTAGCGCCTAAGAAGATTGCGGACAAGTTCGTTCGTCAGTGCGGAGTTCTTGTGAAGGACCAACTCCCGATCAAACTTCAAGAATGGAGAGAGCCAGCAAAGCCACGTCCAGATGTTACTTTTGTCGACAAGAATCAAAAAGATCTACTTTGGGATACTCTCATGGAACATTTCACCCTACCAGATCATTTCACAAAAGCAGATGTGCAGAAAGTCAATGACGCTGCTCTTAGGAAGATGGCGGTTGCATTCAAGAACCACAAGAATCGTGAATGGGACAAGTACGTCAAGGGAGGAAGGAAGACTCCAGTATTCGAGGGAACACTAGAGAACCAACATGCTCATTGGGACGATTTCGTGAAATTCAAGGATTCAGAATTAGCTAAGGAACGGTCGAGAATAAACAAGAAGAATGCCGAAAAAAAGGATAAGTTCCATAAGCTGGGGCCAGGTGGCTATGCGGTGGCAATGCCTAAGTGGGATAAGTCTAAGAAAGAGATGGAGGATGCAGGTGTCACTCCGGTTACTAAGAGCTGCCCCCCAGGTGCAGGACTTGGTTCTATGCGCATGGGGGGAGTTGGACCCGAAGACAGGCAATGTTTCGACGAAGGCAAGTCTGAAGGGAGCCGACGATGCGATACTTGTTGCAATAGAAGAGGCACGATCGGGGGTGTTCCAGCCCAACAGAGAGAACGACGAGCTTACGCGTGCCCTGGGAAATCCTGAACACCCGGGAAGAACACGAGGCCAGGGCGCTATTCCGTGGTATGAGGGGTTTTCAGACTGGAACATCGACTACAGAACCTGTGCGAGAAAGAAGATTGCGGAGGAGAAGAAGAGGAAGATGGAGGAGGAGCAGAGGAAGCGGGACTATGAACACCTTCAAGGCCTAGAAGGAAGTCAAGCAGAATTGGCAGTCAAATTCCAGCGGCAGCAGGATCAGATCGACTCACTTACCCAGCAAAGGGGGTCTCAACAGCTACAGCAGCTAGAGGATGATCCAGCAGTGGATAGCACCGCCCCAACCATGCCGAGAAGTAGCGTGGGTTCCGCCCCAGACGACGCAATGCTGGGTAGATACCCCGTGGATGACATCACGGAGAACACTAACTGCGAGCTACACGTCAAAATAACGAACATATCCATGAAGGTGGCAGACGCCGTTGCTTTTACAAATCCCCCTGATGCAACCTTCCATTGCAACCCGATTCCAGCGGGCTATGCTCGTGTCTTGGTTGATAAGGTGGTGGACCCACCATATTCAGAGCTACAGCTTGACATTCCTGGAGGTGACGACGAGCGCTTTCTCGGAGAGGCCAAACATCGTATCATCCTATTGAAAAAGGATTGCATCATCTTTCGAAGGCCACCGACACCGCGTCAGCCGACTCCTCGTCGAAGTCCGCCACCGAGTCAGCAGACTCCCGCTCCTGCAAGTCCACCAAGTCCGGCAAAGTGTCAGGCCACTCCTCCTCCTCCAAGTCCGCCACAGCGTCAGACGTCCACTCCTCCTCCAAGTCCGACACAACCTCAGGCCACTCCTCCAAGTCCGGCATAGCTTCAGGCCACTCCTCCTCGTCCAACTCAGCCCCGTCAGCCGTGTCCGCAGCCTCAGCAATCGCAGAAGATACACCCCGCAGCTATGGTGCATAGCGGTACGAGTCGAGGTAGTACAGGAAGTACAGGCGGAGGCAAGTGATATAAATATGGTCCAAGCCTCACGCCTCTTCCGCAGAGGCCTTATGACAAGTCCGAGGAGGAAAACGCAGCCATATCAAAGGCCGAGGTGGAAGCCCATTTTGCACCGAAACCGCCACCGCCGCCAAGGGAGAAAGTGCCTGAGGAAACGATTGACCACTTCATTCGTATGGCTCAACCACCAGCTCCCAAGCCTGTTGACACAGACTATGAGCGCCACATTAGGAAGTTAAATCGAGCACGTCTACGTAAGGAGGCGAGCTCGGGATCGAGCAAACAACAAGCACCTGTCAAAAAATGCGGGAAAACCATTCCCCAGCTGGGAGAACAGGCGGCGCAATCGATCCCCTCGCTTGTTGTGCCAACAACACGTGACAGTACACGCGCCCAATATTCTTGTGGGCAAACAGTTTACGTTCCCAAGGTGGGCAATGTGGTAATAACCAAGGACCATATAATGCAGGCCGAAGTTCTCAACATCACTGTTGGACAACTCCTCGAGATCGAGCCCATTCCTGTGCTTAGAGAGGATGAAATAAAACGGAAATATGTCCGGGGCCAACCTTTGGTCGAGCCAGACAAGGTCAAGAACCTCCCAACGAGAATGTATGAATTGCATCAATGGTACATGAACATTACCAAGATTTCAGATCGATTGTCCCTCATGGTGAATGTCAAGAAGGAGCATTACTTCCATGAGAAAGCTCTGTCCGTTGAGTATTCTGAACTGTTTCAGTTATACAATCAAGACGCACTCGACAAATCTATCGTCAGTTGCTATTGTCTGTAAGTGATTTCTTTCTGTAATTTAAGTCTCAAGCTAGCTGTAGTGATCCTTTTGATCAATCATTACCTGTAATTATCCTCGCTATATTCTTTTCTGTGGTATTATGCAGGATGAAGATGTATGAAATGAGAAAAGGTGGACGCTTTGGCATTGGGTTCATTGACCCAAACACCGTTAATGAATACACATGGCGGATAAATCAACATCATCAAAAGGACGTAGAGGACAACATGCTAGAGTTCTTGAAGCGCCTCAAATACAATGAAGATATACTACTTCCTTACAACTTCCAGTGAGTCACACTGTCTTGTACTACGAATTCTCTGTTTTTGCCTACTAGCTAGCTACATGTTTTTGCTTACATATGCCCGCTTAATTAAGACATGCAAACGTGTGTGCATGTGGATTTCACTGGGTCTTGTGTATCATTAAAGTTGACGCCGGAACAGTTGAAATACTGGACTCGCTACTCAAAGTTAAAACTGACTATAACATCTTCTTTGGGATAGTCAACAGGTAATTTCAATCATTATTAACTATATATCTCGGACTATTTAGTTCGTCATTTCATGATATGAACTATTTAATAACCCCTTTATTCATTTTCTTTGTCGGCGGGCAGGGCTTGGGCAAGGTTCATCAGCGTCACGGATGGCGAATGAAAAAAAAAGCTTCAATGGTTTCGACCCAAGGTAAGTAATTAAGTAGTACTAGCTAGCTAGCTAGTTGGCATCTCTTTAATTATCATGCTTGATTAATTATTATCTGATCAAATTCCATTCTCGTAAAGGCCCTGAAGCAGGCGCAGGGGACTGATCTGTGTACATTCTGCGTTTGCGAGAACATTCGCATGATGGCGTCCGAAAGGAGCAGATCTCAAATACAGGAATGGGTACGCTTGTCAGAACACTATTCACAATTTTTACACTATTATCGATATCTAGTCACACAACTAATACACATGCATATTGATCTCCTTCTTAACAATTTAGAGAGGTGCGGGAGAAGCTCCTAGAAACGGAGCGCGTAGAAGCACTTCAAGAGGAAATAGCGGGATTTTTGCTCGACCAGGTCATAAATCCAAAGGAAGAATACTATTACCCGCTACCGCACCCATGAAAACCACTTCCAATTGTTATCGTGCTCCGAAGGCACCAATTAGGCTAATGCCACTGGCTCCGAAGGCAACATGCATATGTAGGAGAAATTGTATATAGCTATACATTTGTGTATGTGTGAAATAATTAATATGGTGGTTTGTGAGACATTGATGATATATATATGCATGATTGGTTCTACTAGAAATTCTATTTATATATATATATGCATAACGTGTACAATGTGTAGTATCGTAAAATACCAGCAAACGAAAAAGAATTAAAATGGAAACACAAAATTAAATGAAAAAGAAATCATAAAACTAAAAACCCCCCAAACCTTATAGTACCGGTTGGTATTACCAACCGGTACTAAAGGGCTCCAGGCCCCCGGAGCTGGCTCGTGCCACGTGGTTGCCCTTTAGCACCGGTTCGTGCTGAACCGATACTAAAGGGGGGGGGCTTTAGTGCCCACACTTTAGTGCCGGTTATGGAACCGGCACTAAAGGGCCTTACGAACCGGCGCTATTGCCCGGTTCTGCAGTAGTGAATAGCAACTAAATCTTTTAGCTAACATGAGATGACATGGAAAATTACATGTAAACAGAGGCTTCTATTAGCATCAAAGAGCGCTACAACTTGCTCACATCCATTGTTTACTGCTAACATAAATAGTCGCACTGATCAATTCAAGCACATGCACTGACATGCATGACAAAATTAACATGCACTGAACATGGCATAATTCCCACCGAGTGTAACTGGGAAAACAGAAAACAGATTATGTAGTTAGAAGGTATTGTCCCAAAATTTGTTTATTTTCATATGAAAAGCATAAGGTATTGCTTCGTTTGGAGCATATTACATGTATATCTATAATCAAATGAAGCAAACATATAGTAGAACGCTAGCAATTCCTTGTTGTGGATATATGCATTGCTTGCTTGCCTTTTTTTTGCGTACATCGTTGCTTGCTTGCCTATCTAAACTGAAGATCAGACCGACAGACCCATTCCTGATGTACAGATATTAGCTAAATTAAACTACACTAATTGCAAAATCAGCAACTGATATACGCATGACCATTGACAACTAAATAGCTCAAAGTTCAGTAGTACAGATACGTACGCGCAGGAGCTTTTGTCCCAAGAACTCCATCGCTTACAATGCACAGAGGAGTGGAGAGGCCGTCCATTACAAGGGTCGGTGGCGACACTTGCTCCAGAGGGCGCGTCATGGCCAGTATGGACTCGTCGACACTAGTAGAAAACAGGGCTTTGATTGGGGCCTGGTTAAGGGCATTAATCCCGGTTCATCATGAACTGGGACCAAAGGGTACATCAGTCCCGGTTCGTGAGGCCGGGCCTCAGGGGCCATTGGTCCTGGTTCGGCTGACCTATTTTGTCCCGGTTTCAGACACGAACCGGGGCCAATGGGCCTCGCTCCTGGCCCAGCACCTTTAATCCCAGTTGATGGTTGGAATCGAGACCAAATGTTGTCCTTTATTCCCGATTTTACCCACCAACCGGGACTAAAGAGATCCCTATATATACCCCCGCCCCTGCCCGCGAACAGAGCCATGCTATGTTTTTTTGGCTAGCCGTGGGAGAGGTGTGTGTTGCTCTAGCTCACCTCATATGCACGTGAGGTGTTCGATGAAATGCTCGAGCCACACTTAAGCTTTCTCCTCTCCAAGCTCCATTTTTCTCAAGATCTAGGTTTGACGGTCCTTCCTGTTCCGTCCCCGTCATCACCGCCGTCGATCGCCCGTGCTGATCTCGTCGCCGGCACCACCGTGATGAGCCTCTTGTTCTTCTCTTCCTTCTAAAAGAAAAAAATTCTTACTTGTATGATTTAGATAGATATTTGTATAATTTTCTTACTTTTAATATTGTTTGTTATTATATAGTGCGATGGTTTTGGTATCCGTCCCCGTCGGCCCTCGTCCTGTCTATGATCCGGATGTGGTATATATTATCTTTTGTAACTATTTGTTTCATTTAGTGCTTATGACAATTATGCCGACCAACGTGACATAGATGTTTTAATCTAGGTGGTATGTGAACCGGAAATTCCAACCGACCCTCTTGTTGAGAGGTTAAATTTAGTTGAAAAAGAAAACAATTACTTGAAGAAAAAATTGAAAAAGAATTGAGGAGGAGAAGATGAAATTTGAGTTGCATGTTGCGAATCTCGTCGATGATCACAAGTTCAAGATGGATGCAATGCATTGAAGATTAGAAAGATTAGATAATATGCCATTCATACTAAGGCTTGGTATCATTATGTCGTTGGATCAATTGTTACCTTAGTTGCGATTATGATCGCATTTGTTGTTGCATTGAAATGTTTTACATCATTTCGATGTATGGTTTAATTAGATGCTCTAGAGAGCTATATGTTATTCAATGAGAACTATGTATGAACTTTATGTATTTTATTTTTCAGTAATAACATTTGATCACTACTGTACTTTGGTTTTAATGTGATGATAAACTTCTATTAATTTGGTCACTTATTTATTCATGATGTTCTGTAATGATTTTTTACATACTTAATTATATATAATGCACGCTGATGAATCGACAATGGATGTACGGTGACAGACGCACCTCTGAGTACATTAAGGGCATGCATAATTTTTTCAAAGTGGCTCAGGCAAACAAGCAGAATGGTTTTATGTGTTGTCCATGCCAGGTCAGCCCATTAGTCCTGGTTCAATTCAGAACCGGGACCCATGGGGGCATTGGAACCCGGTTCGTGAGCCCCGGGGGCCGGCCGGGCCACGTGGGCCATTGGTCCCGGTTCGTCTGGACCTTTTGGTCCGGGTTGGTGGGACGAACCGGGACCAATGGACCTCGCTCCTGGCCCACCACCATTGGTCCCGGTTGGTGGCATGAACCGGGACCAAAGGCTGCCCTTTAGTCCCGGTTCGTGGGACGAACCGGGACCAATGAGTTGCCTATATATACCCCTCGCCCGCGAGCAGAGCACTCCCACTGCTCTGTTTTTCCTGGCCGGCGAGGGGAGAGCTTTGTGGTGCTCTAGCTCACCTCCTATGCACACGAGGTGTTCGATGGAATGCCCGAGCCACACTACTTAAGCTTTCTCCTCTCCAAGCTCGACCTCCAAGCTCCATTTTCCTCAATATTTGTCTAGGTTTAGCGGTCCGTCCCGTCCCGTCCCCGTCTTCACCGCCGTCGATCGCCCGCGCCAATCTCGTCGCCGGCACCACCGTGGTGAGCCTCTTGTTCTTATCTTCTTTCTAAAAGGAAAAAAAATCTTACTTGTATGTTTATATAGATACTTGTATAATTTTCTTACTTTTATTATTGCATCTTATATAGTGCGATGGTCTTGGTATCCGCCCCCGTCGGCCCTCGTCCTGTCTATGATTCGAATGTGGTATATATTATCTTTTCATAACTATTGGTTCATTTATTGTTTATGACAATTATGCGGACCAACGTGACATAGAATTTATTTATCTAGGAGGTTGTGGAACCGGAAATTCCAACCGACCCTATTGTCGAGAGGTTAAATTTAGTTAAAGAAGAAAACAATTTGTTGAAGGAAAAAATAATAAAAATTGAGGAGGAGAAGATGATATTGGAGTTGCATGTTGCGGATGTCGTCGATGATCACAAGATCAAGATGGATGCAATGCGCTTGAAGATTAGAAAGATTAGAAATTATGCCATTCATACCGAGGCTTGGTATCATTATGTCGTTGGATCAGTTGTTACATTGGTTGCGATTATGATCGCATTTGTTTTCGCATTGAAATGTTTTACATAGTTTCAATGTATGGTTTAATTAATTTAGATGCTCTACAGAGCTTTAAGTTGTTAGATGAGAACTATGTATGTACTTTGGTTTTAATGTGATGATGAACTTCTATTAATTTGGTCACTTAATTATCTATTCATGATGTTCTGTGATGATTTTTGACACACTTAATTATATATAATGCACACAGATGAACCGGCAATGGATGTACGGTTCAAGACACACCTCCGAGTATATTAAGGGCGTGCATGATTTTCTCGAAGTGGCTGAGGCAAACAAGCAGGATGGTTGTATGTGTTATCCATGCCCTATATGTGGGAATACAAAGTCTTACTCTGACCGGAAAATCCTTCACACCCACCTGCTTTACTAGGGTTTCATGCCACACTATTATGTTTGGACGAGGCACGGAGAAATAGGGGTTATGATGGAAGACGGTGAAGAAGAAGAGTACGATGACAACTATGTGCCCCCTGAATACGGTGATGCTACTGAAGATCAAGAGGAACCAGACGATGTGCACGATGATGCTGCAATGGGTGAAGCTGCAGAAGATCAAGAGGAACCAGACGATGTGCCCGATGATGATGATCTCTGCCGGGTCATTGTCGATGCAAGGACGCAATGCAAAAGTCAAAAGGAGAAGCTGAAGTTCGATCGCATGTTAGAGGACCACAAAAAAGGGTTGTACCCCAATTGCAAAGATGGCAACACAAAGCTCGGTACCGTACTGGAATTGCTATAGTGGAAGGCAGAGAATGTTGTGCCCGACAAAGGATTTGATAAGCTACTGAAAATATTGAAGAAGAAGCTTCCAAAGGATAACGAATTGCCCGACAGTACATACGCAACAAAGAAGGTCGTATGCCCTCTAGAATTGGAGGTGCAAAAGATACATGCATGCCCTAATGACTGCATCCTCTACCGCGGTGCGTACAAGGATCTGAACGCATGCCCGGTATGCGGTGCATTACGGTATAATATCAGACGAGATGACCCTGGTGATGTTGACGGCGAGCCCCCAGGAAGAGGATTCCTGCGAAGGAGATAATACCACGGTTGAAACATCTGTTCAAAAACGGAGAGCATGCCAAGTTGATGCGATGGCACAGTGAGGACCGTAAGAAAGATGAGAAGTTGAGAGCACCCGCTGACCGGTCGCAGTGGAGAAAAATTGAGAGAAAGTACTGGGATGAGTTTGCAAGTGACCCAAGGAACGTATGGTTTGCTTTAAGCGCGGATGGCATTAATCATTTCGGGGAGCAGAGCAGCAATCACAGCACCTGGCCTGTGACTCTATGTATGTATAACCTTCCTCCTTGGATGTGCATGAAGCGGAAGTTCATTATGATGCCAGTTCTCATCCAAGGCCCTAAGCAACCCGGCAATGACATTGATGTGTACCTATGGCCATTAGTTGAAGAACTTTTACAGCTGTGGAATGGAAACGGTGTATGTACGTGGGATGAGCACAAACAGGAGGAATTTGACCTAAAGGCGTTGCTGTTCGTGACCATCAACGATTGGCCCGCTCTCAGTAACCTTTCAGGACAGACAAACAAGGGATACCACGCATGCACGCACTATTTACTTGACACCGATAGTATATACCTGGGAAGCTGCAGGAAGAATGTGTACCCGGGCCATCGTCGATTTCTTCCGACCAACCATCAATGTCGAAAGAAAGGCAAGCATTTCAAAGGCGAGGCAGATCACCAGAAGAAGCCTGCCATGCGTACCAGTGATCACGTACTTGCTATGGTCAATCATTTACACGTAATCTTTGGAAAGGGTCCCGGCGGACTAGCTATTCCGAGTGACGCTGGGGGACACGCACCCATGTGGAAGAAGAAATTTATATTTTGGGACCTACCCTACTGGAAAGACCTAGAGGTCCGCTCTTCGATCGACGTGATGCACGTGACGAAGAACCTTCACGTGAACCTGCTAGGCTTCTTGGGCGTGTATGGGAAGACAAAAGATACAGCTGAGGCACGGGAGGACCTGCAACGTTTGCACGAAAAAGACGGCATGCCTCCAAAGCAGTATGAAGGTCCTGCCAGCTACGCTCTTACCAAAGAAGAGAATGCAATCCTCTTTGAATGCCTTCTTAGTATGAAGGTCCCGACTAGCTTCTCGTCGAATATAAAAGGAATAATAAATATGGTAGAGAAAAAGTTTCAGAACCTAAAGTCTCATGACTGCCACGTGATTATGACGCAACTGCTTCCGGTTGCATTGAGGGGGCTTCTACCGGAAAACATCCGATTAGCCATTGTGAAGCTATGTGCATTCCTCAATGCAATCTCTCAGAAGGTGATCGATCCAGAAATCATACCAAGGCTAAGGAGTGATGTGGTGCAATGTCTTGTCAGTTTCGAGCTGGTGTTCCCACCATCCTTCTTCAATATCATGACGCACGTCCTAGTTCATCTAGTTGACGAGATTGTCATTCTAGGCCCCGTATTTCTACACAATATGTACCCCTTTGAGAGGTTCATGGGAGTCCTAAAGAAATATGTCCGTAACCGCGCTAGGCCAGAAGGAAGCATCTCCATGGGCCATCAAACAGAGGATGTCATTGGGTTTTGTGTTGACTTCATTCCTGGCCTTAAGAAGACAGGTCTCCCTAAATCGCGGTATGAGGGGAGACTCACTGGAAAAGGCACGCTTGGAAGGGACTCAATAATATGCAGGGACGGATATTCTTGGTCTCAAGCACACTACACAGTTCTACAGAACTCTACCTTGGTGACCCCGTATGTCGATGAACACAAGAACAGTCTGCGCTCCAAACACGCAGAGCAATGTGATGACTAGATTACATGTGAACACATCAGGACTTTCTGCAGTTGGTTGGAAACACGTCTCAGAGGTGACAACACTTTTTGTGATGAGCTGTACTTGTTGTCCAGGGGACCATCTTCGTCTGTTACGATTTGGAAAGGATACGAGATAAATGGGAATACATTTTACACGATTGACCAAGATCAAAAGAGCACCAACCAAAACAGCGGTGTCCGCTTTGATGGAACAACCGAGAGGGGAAAGGACACATATTATGGTTACATAGTGGACATATGGGAACTTGACTACGGACATGATTTTAAGGTCCCGTTCTTTAAGTGCAAATGGATCAATCTGTCAGGAGCCGGGGTACAGGTAGACCCACAGTATGGAATGACAACAGTAGATCTGAAAAATCTTGGGTACACTGACGAACCATTCGTCCTAGCCAATGATGTGGCACAGGTTATCTATGTAAAGGACATGTCTACCAGACCCAGAAAAAGAAAAGATAAGGAAGCAAATACATCATACGATGAGCCAAAGCGCCACATAGTTCTTTCAGGAAAAAGGGACATTGTGGGAGTGGAGGGCAAGATAGACATGTCTGAAGATTATGAAAAGTTTCATCAAATTCCTCCCTTCAAAGTCAAGGCTGACCCCAGCATCCTGATAAACGATGAAGATTATCCATGGTTACGCGCAATAAGCAAATGACACAAGCGAAGAAAAAGTGAAGACTTTCTCCCGCAACTATTATGATGATACCATGCCAACTTTGTAACAGACGAGTATGATACCATTGTCCGTTTTGTACATGCACATGCTATGTGGGTGAATTTATGATACCATGCCAACTTTCAACTTTTTCAGAGTTCATTTGAAATGCTTTATGTCTGATGGTTTGGCCCTCGTAATACCATTGATCCCGTTTTGCTCCTTGTCAACTATGTTCTCACCAAGAACACTCTATAGGCGCATCTATGTTCATTTTTTTAGTAAAGTTAATCACAAACTTGTGATTCACACAAATTTCAAAGAATTCAAATTTTAACTATTCAAATTTGAAAACTAATGGCACTAACAGAAAATTTATAATTGTGCTGACCTAAAAGAAAAAAGAATTAAAAATAAAGCAAAAAACAAAAGAAAATAAGTAATGCAGAAAACAAAATAAAAATAGCAACAATAAGTATTTTGTTGTAAGTAGAAAACAAAAAAACAAAAAAAGCGTTCTCAAATTTGAAAACTAATGGCACTAACAGAAAGTTTATAATTTTTCTAAAACTAAAAGCAAAAAAGAATTAAAAAATAAAGCAAAA
>NC_041389.1:555878223-555878892 GCF_002162155.2 Triticum dicoccoides
TAATAATTAAAAATAGCAACAATAAGTATTTTGTTGTAAGTAGAAACAAAATAAAATAAATAAAGCAAGAAAGAAAACAAAAAAACAAAAAAAGTGTTTTCAAATTTGAAAACTAATGGCACTAACAGAAAGTTTATAATTTTCCTAAAACTAAAAGCAAAAAGAATTAAAAAATAAAGCAAAAAACAAAAGAAAATAAATAATGCAGAAAACAAAACAAAAAAACAGGAAAAATAAATAAAAATAGCAACAATAAGTAAAGAAAACAAAAAAACAAAAAAGTGCCTCCTACTGGGCCCCCACGGCCTGAATATGACTAGAAACCCTACCATGGGCCAGGATTCAGGCCCGCGGAAGGCCCAGCAGGCCCACAGGCAAAGCAGTGTTAGATTAGGCCCATTGGCCTGCAGTTCAGAGGAGTTCGAGTGGGAAGAGGCAGTGGAATTTATAAACAGCTGCGGGGCGCTCTCAACTAGCGAGGTGGGACTAAACTCCCACCACCACGCCGCCTGTGCAAGGCCATTGGTCCCGGTTGGTGCCACGAACCGGGACCAATGCAATCCTTTGGTCCTGGGTCGTGGCACCAACCGGGACCAATGCCCCCCCTTTAGTCCCGGTTGGTGCCACCAACCGGGACCAAAGGCCGCCGCTTCCCGCCCTTTGGGCTGC
>NC_041389.1:555879314-555884144 GCF_002162155.2 Triticum dicoccoides
CGTCGCCCGCGCCCGTCGTCGCCGTCGCTGTCGCCCACGAGCGAGCCCGGTCGCAGCCTTGCCCCACGACCCGCCACCCACCGTCGTCGTCGTCCCCGGCCACGCCCCTGCCCCGGCCCGCCGTGGTCGTCACCGACGCCCTCGCCGCCCCCGCCGTCGCCCTCGCCGGCCGCCCCCGTTGTGAGCCGCCGTCGTCGAGGCTGTGTGTTCAGTGTTTTTTTCATACATACATGTGTATTGTTTTGTTCATTGCATTTTTTTCATATATATAATGTATATATGTATGTGGTAGCTATGTGATGAATGGATATGGCTATGTATGTATGAATATAATGTTCATAGCATTTTTTTGTTTATATATGTTTTTTCATATATGTATTAATTTTTTATTTAGGTTGTTAGTAGATATCGATTTAGGTTAGTGCATTTTAATTAGGTTAGTGTAGAGGAAAAAGTAAAATAAGGAGAAGGAAGAAAAGAGGAAGAAGGAAGAATGAAGAAGAAGAAGAAGAAGAAAAAGAAGGAGAGAAAAAAGGAAAATAAGAAGAGGAAGAAAGGAGAAGAAGAGAGGAAGAAGAGGAGAAATAGATAATAAGAAGAGGAAAAAAGAAGAAAAAGAAGAGGAGAAGAAGAAAAAAATAGAAAAAAAATTCTTTTTTTCTTCTTCTCCTCTATTCCTTTCTTCTTCTCCTCTTCTTTTTCTTCTTTTTTCCTCTTCTTATTTATTTCTCCTCTTCTTCCTCTCCTCTTCTTCTCCTTTCTTCCTCTTCTTATTTTCCCTTTTCCTCTCCTTCTTTTTCTTCTTCTTCGATCTCCTTCTTCCTTCTTCCTCTTTTCTTCCTTTTCCTTATTTTCCTTTCTCGAGGGAGAAGAAGAAAAAGAAGAGGAGAAGAAGAAGAAAGGAATAGAGGAGATAGAAGAAACTTCAACACGAGGGGGGGGTGGTGGGTACCGATACCTCCTCCCCGATAACATTATTTTCCAATGTATATGTATGTCACGTCAATGTTGATATAACCCCCTCCCGGATAACTTCAACATGAGGGGCGGTCGATATATACACCCTCTCTCGACCGTGATAACTTATACCACGGCAGCACCCTCCTCGGCCCTCTCGCTCGACCAAAACTCTCGAGGACACCCAAACCCTAGAGAGAAAACGATGTTGGTCTCCTACCCCCTCCCGCCACGCCCCTACCCGACAAATTAACTCTCTCGAGGCCACCCAAATTTACCAAGTTAAAAGAGCGTGTTGTCGTCGAGGCCACCCCAAATCCTTGAAGCATTGTGTCGAGGCCACCCCAAACCCTAGAGAAGCAGCGTCGAGGCCACTAACATGATTCCTTATTGTGATTAGCTAGATAGTTCTACGTTTGCCAGTAATATATATCCATCTGTACCATGTTGACATGTTGTAAATATTTGCAGAAACTATGGAGCACTCCTGAGACGAAGCAACAGAAGCGATGTTGGGGGACATGCACCCATGTGGAAGAAGAAATCTATATTTTGGGACCTACCCTACTGGAAAAACCTAGAGGTCCGCTCTTCGATCGACGTGATGCACGTGACGAAGAACCTTTGCGTGAACCTGCTAGGCTTCTTGGGCGTGTATGGGAAGACAAAAGATACAGCTGAGGCACGGGAGGACCTGAAACGTTTGCACGAAAAAGACGGCATGCCTCCAAAGTAGTATGAAGGTCCTGCCAGCTATGCTCTTACCAAAGAAGAGAAGGAAATCTTCTTTGAATGACTGCTTAGTATGAAGGTCCTGACTAGCTTCTCGTCGAATATAAAAGGAATAATAAATATGGCAGAGAAAAAGTTTCAGAACCTAAAGTCTCATGACTGCCACGTGATTATGACGCAACTGCTTCCGGTTGCATTGAGGGGGCTTCTACCGGAAAACGTCCGATTAGCCATTGTGAAGCTATGTGCATCCTCAATGCAATCTCTCAGAAGGTGATCGATCCAGAAATCATACCAAGGCTAAGGAGTGATATGGTGCAATGTCTTGTCAGTTTCGTGCTGGTGTTCCCACCATCCTTCTTCAATATCATGATGCACGTCCTAGTTCATCTAGTTGACGAGATTTTCATTCTGGGCCCCATATTTCTACACAATATGTACCCCTTTGAGAGGTTCATGGGAGTCCTAAAGAAATATGTCCGTAACCGCGCTAGGCCAGAAGGAAGCATCTCCATGGGCCATCAAACAGAGGATGTCATCGGGTTTTTTGTTGACTTCATTCCTGGCCTTAAGAAGATAGGTCTCCCTAAATCGCGGTATGAGGGGAGACTGACTGGAAAAGGCATGCTTGGAAGGGACTCAATAATATGCAGGGACGGATATTCTTGGTCTCAAGCACACTACACAGTTCTACAGAACTCTACCTTGGTGACTCCGTATGTCGATGAACACAAGAACAGTCTGCGCTCCAAACACGCGGAGCAGTGCGACGACTGGATTACATGTGAACACATCAGGACTTTCAGCAGTTGGTTGGAAACACGTCTCAGAGGTGATAACACTGTTTGTGATGAGCTATACTTGTTGTCCAGGGGACCATCTTCGACTGTTACGAGTTGGAAAGGATACGAGATAAATGGGAATACATTTTACACGATTGACCAAGATCAAAAGAGCACCAACCAGAACGGCGGTGTCCGCTTTGATGCAACAACCGAGAGGGGAAAGGACACATATTATGGTTACATAGTGGACATATGGGAACTTGACTACGGACATGACTTTAAGGTCCCTTTGTTTAAGTGCAAATGGGTCAATATGTCAGTAGGCGGGGTACAGGTAGACCCACAGTACGGAATGACAACAGTGGATCTGAAAAATCTTGGGTACACTGACGAACCATTCGTCCTAGCCAATGATGTGGCACAGGTTATCTATGTGAAGGACATGTCTACCAGACCGAGAAAAAGAAAAGATAAGGAAGCAAATACATCATACGATGAGCCAAAGCGCCACATAGTTCTTTCAGGAAAAAGGGACATTGTGGGAGTGGAGGGTAAGACAGACATGTCTGAAGATTATGAAAAGTTTCATCAAATTCCTCCCTTCAAAGTCAAGGCTGACCCCACCATCCTGATAAATGATGAAGATTATCCATGGCTACAGCGCAATAAGCAAATGACACAAGCGAAGAAAAAGTGAAGACTTTCTCCCGCAACTATTATGATGATACCATGCCAACTTTGTAACAGACGAGTATGATACCATTGTCCATTTTGTACATGCACATGCTATGTGGGTGAATTTATGATACCATGCCAACTTTCAACTTTTTCAGAGTTCATTTGAAATGCTTTAATGTCTTATGGTTTGGCCCTCGTAATACCATTAATCCCGTTTCGCTCCTTGTCAACTATGTTCTCATCAAGAACACTCTATAGGCGCATCTATGTTCATTTTTTACTAAAGTTAATCACAAACTTGTGATTCACACAAATTTCAAAGAATTCAAATTTTAACTATTCAAATTTGAAAACTAATGGCACTAACAGAAAATTTATAATTTTGCTGACCTAAAAGAAAAAAGAATTAAAAATAAAGCAAAAAACAAAAGAAAATAAATAATGCAGAAAATAAAATAAAAATAGCAACACTAAGTATTTTGTTGTAAGTAGAAACAAAATAAAATAAATAAAGCAACAAAGAAAACAAAAAAATAAAAAAAAGTGTTTTCAAATTTGAAAACTAATGGCACTAATAGAAAGTTTATAATTTTTCTAAAACTAAAAGCAAAAAAGAATTAAAAAAATAAAGCAAAAAACAAAAGAAAATAAATAATGCAGAAAACAAAACAAAAAAACTGGAAAATAATTAAAAATAGCAACAGTAAGTATTTTGTTGTAAGTAGAAACAAAATAAAATAAATAAAGCAAGAAAGAAAACAAAAAAACAAAAAAAGTTTTTTCAAATTTGAAAACTAATGGCACTAACAGAAAGTTTATAATTTTCCTAAAACTAAAAGCAAAAAGAATTAAAAAATAAAGCAAAAAACAAAAGAAAATAAATAATGCAGAAAACAAAACAAAAAAACTAGAAAAAATAAATAAAAATAGCAACAACAAGTAAAGAAAACAAAAAAACAAAAAAAGTGCCTCCTACTGGGCCCCCACGGCCTGAATACGACTAGAAACCCTACCATGGGCCAGGATTCAGGCCCGCAGAAGGCCCAGCAGGTCCACAGGCAAAGCAGCTTCAGATTAGGCCCATTGGCCTGCAGTTCACAGGAGTTCGAGTGGGAAGAGGCATCGGAGCTTATAAACACGTGCGGGGCGCTCTCAACTAGCGAGGTGGGACTAAACTCCCACCACCACGCCGCCTGTGCAAGGCCATTGGTCCCGGTTGGTGCCACGAACCGGGACCAATGCAACCCTTTGGTCCCGGTTCGTGGCACCAACCGGGACCAATGCCCCGCCTTTAGTCCTGAAAAGAGGCCTTTGGTCCCGGTTGGTGGCACCAACCGGGACTAAAGGGGGCATTAGTCCCGGTTGGTTTCACGAACCGGGACCAATGCTCTTGCTATATACATCACTTAGGAAAATTTGACGAACACATCGCCAGTTGGCCCTCGGCCCGCCCGACGATGCCGAGCTCATCGATGCCGCCAGGCTGCCCAGATCGACACCGTCCACTGCCCCGACGTCGCCCACCGCCCAGACGCCGTCCGCGCGCCGCCCCGTCGCTGTCCGCGCGCCCCCGTCATCGTCCTTGCCCCGTCGCCGCCAGGCGCTGCCCCGACGCCGCCCGCCGCCCCCGCCGACGCCGTCGTCGTCGCCCGCGCCCGTCGTCGCCGTCGCTGTCGCC
>NC_041389.1:555884680-555919326 GCF_002162155.2 Triticum dicoccoides
CGTCGTCGTCGTCGCCGGCCACGCCCCTGCCCCGGCCCGCCGTGGTCGTCGCCGACGTCCTCGCCGCCCCCGCCGTCGCCCTCGCCGGCCGCCCCCGTTGTGAGCCGCCGCCGCGAGGCTTTGTGTTCAGTGTTTTTTTTCATACATACATGTGTATTTTTTTTGTTCATTGCATTTTTTCATATATATAATGTATATATGTATGTGGTAGCTATATGATGAATGGATGTGGATATGTATGTACGAATATAATGTTCATAGCGTTTTTTTGTTTATATATGTTTTTTCATATATGTATTAATTTTTTATTTAGGTTGTTAGTAGATATCGATTTTAGGTTAGTGCATTTTAATTAGGTTAGTGTAGAGGAAAAAGTAAAATAAGGAAAAGGAAGAAAAGAGGAAGAAGGAAGAAGGAAGAAGAAGAAGAAAAAGAAGGAGAGGAAAAAGGAAAATAAGAAGAGGAAGAAAGGATAAGAAGAAAGGAAGAAGAGGAGAAATAGATAATAAGAAAAGGAAAAAAGAAGAAAAAGAAGAGGAGAAGAAGAAAAAAATAGAAAAAAAATTCTATTTTTTCTTCTTCACCTCTATTCCTTTCTTCTTCTCCTCTTCTTTTTCTTCTTTTTTCCTCTTCTTATTTATTTCTCCTCTTCTTCTCCTTTCTTCCTCTTCTTATTTTCCTTTTTCCTCTCCTTCTTTTTCTTCTTCTTCGATCTCCTTCTTCCTTCTTCCTCTTTTCTTCATTTTCCTTATTTTCCTTTCTCGAGGGAGAAGAAGAAAAAGAAGAGGAGAAGAAGAAGAAAGGAATAGAGGAGAAAGGAGAAACTTCAACACGAGGGGGGGGGGGTACCGATACCCCCTCCCCGATAACATTACTTTCCCATGTACATGTATGTCATGTCATTGTCGATATAACCCCCTCCCGGATAACTTCAACATGAGGGGCGGTCGATATATATACCCTCTCTTGACCGTGATAACTTATACCACGGTAGCACCCTCCTCGGCCCTCTCGCTCGACCAAAACTGTCGAGGACACCCAAACCCTAGAGAGAAAACGATGTTGGTCTCCTACCCCCTCCCGCCGCGCCCCTACCCGACAAATTAACTCTCTCAAGGCCACCCAAATTTACCAAGTTAAAAGAGCACGTTGTCATCGAGGCCACCCCAAACCCTTGAAGCGTTGTGTCGAGGCCACCCCAAACCCTAGAGAAGCAGCATCGAGGCCACTAACATGATTCCTTATTGTGATTAGCTAGCTAGTTCTGCGTTTGCCACTAATATATATCCATCTGTACCATGTTGACATGTTGTAAATATTTGCAGAAACTACGGAGCACTCCTGAGATGAAGCAACAGAAGCGATGTTGGGGGACATAATTGCACAAGGAAGTGATGAAGTTGCGTCATTTCTCAACGACACCGATGGTCAGGAAGGTCTTGGTGAAGAAGAGGGCTATGTTCATGATGGCTTCGTCCCATTAATGCCAGTACAAGAAGAGGGCTATGTTCATGATGGCTCCGGTGAAACAATGGAGGTACAAGAAGGAGACCGTGCTGACTGCTCCGATGACCGAACCGAATCCGGCCAGGTATACATATATATATCAGTTAAGCCCGTGCTGACTAGTTAATTGATGCATCCATTGTTTTGCTATATGTACACATATTAATTACTCTCATCTTTCTTCCTTTTAATTTCTAGCCCTCCGGATCGAGCACAACTTCGGTAAGGAGACGAGGCCCGAAGAAAAGGTTGAGCTCGGATGAAAGGTTTGAGATCAAAGAAATCGTGCCCAACGGTGAACCGATTGAACCCATCCGGACAAAGAACGCATTTTCTGCTCAGTGCGGGGTTCTTGTTAGGGACAAGATCCCGATCAGCATCCAACAATGGTATAAGCCTAAGGAGGAAGACCCTGAGGTGTCTTATGTCAATGATATGCAGAAAGAAGATCTTTGGACTCAGCTGAAGACAAATTTCACCCTACCGCCTGAGGAGGATCCGGAGAAGCCAGTTAAAGAGCAATTAATCAAGTCTTGTGCTCTTAAGAATATGGCAACCCTATTCAGGAGGTGGAGGAAAGAGCTGAACAAGTTTGTCGACAAAGAAGAGACACCAGAATTCATCGGCAAATATGAGAAGATCAAAGATCACTGGCCCGCATTTGTGGCCCACAAGACATCGGAAAAGAGTAAGATGATGTTGGTGACAAACAAGCAAAATGCTGATTAGAAGAAGCTTCACCATCGCACGAGGTTAGGTGGCTACCTCAAAGCCTGGCCTAAGTGGTCCAAGGCTGAGAATGATCTGCTTGAAAAAGGGATCGAACCAGAGACAATGAACTGGCCAGACCGTTGCCGGACTTGGTTCTTCGGGGCTGGCAGAACCTTGGACCCTGTATCAGGGAGGTGCCATTGGACGGACGAGCAACTGAAAATACCAGTCAAGAAGCTTCAGCACTATATCAATGCAGCGCAGCGAGGGATGTTCGTTCCAGACAAGGAGAAGGACGAGCTCACAATGGCCCTCGGGAATCCTGAGCACCCTGGACGGACACGAGGCACGCCAGGCTCCATTCCGTGGAAGCTTGGTTTTCCGGACGCAGGGGGTTACAAAACCCACGAGAGGAGGAAGAAACTGGAGCAGGGCCAGCTGCAGGCGCTGCACGAAAGGGTAATGGGGCCAGAGGAACGAGAAGAGGAACGAGAAGCTGTAGATCGCAGCAAACGACCTGGCAAAGCTTCCCCGGAAGCTACCCCGCCATCTCAGCGGAGAAGCAGCGTGGCTTCCACCGAGCTGCTTCAGCCGGAGCATGTCTTGACGGCTCCTGCCAGCTATCCCGTGGATGCTATCACGGAGTCTCAAAATTGCCACATTATGACGCGATGGATGAATTTGAAGGTCAAGGTGACTGTTGGCTCTGTTTATCCTACTGGACCCGGTGCAACTTATCACTGCCGGCCGATTCCAGAAGGATATGCTAGGGTGATGGTGGATGAAATAACGGAGGGATTTGAAGACCTCCAGCTTGACCACCCTACCGGTGAAGGGGAGACTAGGCTGGGTTCTGCTCTGAAGACTCCATGCCTATGGCAGAAGGAGCTCATCAACCTTCCGAACTGGACGCCTCCGCCTCCTCCTCCTCCTCCGGTGAGTCAGGGCACTCCGCCTCCTCCATCGCCTCCTCCTCCGATGAGTGACGATCAGGGCACTGGGCCTCCTTCTCCGGCGCGTGGCGGCACTCCGCCTCCTTCTCTGCCTGCGCCGGCGCGCCCGAGCAGCCAGCAGCCTCCTCCTTCTCCGCCTCGCCAGCAAGGGCGGAAGAGACCCGCCACCGCCCCGGCTGCTCCGGCGCGTCGTAGTCCTTCTCCTCCGCCTCGTAAGCAAGCATGAAAGAAGACAGACGCCGCAGCTGCTCCGTCTGCTTCGGCGTCTAGCAGCACAACCAGAGGCGGGAGGCAATACAGATACGGTCCACCTCTCAATCCTCTAGAGAAGTTACCGTACGAGAGGACCGAGGAGGAAAACGCGACGATCGTGCGGACCCATGTGAAGGAGTTCTTTGAAGGGGTGAAAGCAAAGAGACATCCACCTCCGGAGGAGAAGGTAGATCCGGTGAAAGCAAAGCGCACTCCCGATGCCCTAAGGAAACCGGCAAAGTGTCCGCCGAGAACCAACTATGGGCGCTTTACTAAACAGACATATCTCCTAGCGGAGCGGTCGGGAAGTACTGTCAGACATCAAAGGTCAAGAGAACGAGCAGCTGCGAAAAAAATTGACCAGCTCGGCGAACAAGCACACCAATCGTGCCCCCCGCTCAATGTGTCTAGCGGCAACATCGTCGCTAATGCTCCGGGGATGGTGGCCGATTATGGCAATCTACAAGATTACCTGCCTAACAATCAACTTCCTGATTTCATGGAGGTGGACGAACACAGATACGAGTACGGGAAGCCTCTCATCAAAGATGAAAAATCTCTAACAACGATGATGCGAAGATTCCATAATTGGTACATGAAAACCTGCAGAGAGTCTGGGGGATGAATAGTTTGTATCTGAACATTAACGAGGAGCACGACCTCGTTGCAATTGATCTGTTGTGTGTTCCATTTGAGGAGTTCTTCGCGTTCTTCAATCAAAAGGCCCTCAATAAATTAATGGTCTTTTGCTACTGCCTGTAAGTACTATTTCTGTCATTAAGTCTCTATATATAGCTCGGCTCTTTCATTGCATGTATTTATAATTAATTATCCTCAATATATTATGCAGATTGAAGATCGTCGAGTGCAAAAAACAAGAAATTTATGATATTGGGTTCATTAACACAAGTATCATAGATGAATTTCTGGTTAAAAAGCACGCCAAAGAGGCCGAGGACAACTTGCTACAATCGTTGATCAAAAATCAAAACAAAGATACCATACTCTTTCCTTACAACTTCGAGTGAGTTACTGTCGTGTGCATATTCGGTTTCCCTTATTACTCGAGCGAGGTTATAGTAATGTAATTGATGAGTTATGCATGCGTGCGCAGCTTCCACTATGTTCTTCTGCAGATTAAGCTTGAGCGGGGACTAGTAACTGTCTTAGACTCGAGACGAAAAGATCCCGAAACCTATGCGGAAATGACTGAATTGCTCAACAAGTAAGTTCAATCGATCATTATCGCACCATATCGGCAACTTTTTGTTCATTTCCTGATATCTCAAGTAATAATAATTATTTTCTTTGTCTTGCAGGGTTTGGAAACAGTTCACAGAAACTCCGGGACTGCCGAAGGAGCTATGATATACATACCCGAAAGTAAGTACTACTGGCTAGCTAGTTGCGCGCATCTCCCGTTGATTCTATAGCTATACTTTCATCAATGCCATTTATAATGCTTCATTATCAGTTTGATTGACCTCTATTTCTCGTAAAGTGCTTGTGGCAGGAACAAGGGAATGATTTCTTTGGATACTACGTGTGCGAGTTCATCCACAACGCGACTTTGAAAAATAAGCGGGGCTACTCTAAAAGACAATATGAAGTGCGTAAGCAATAATATTCACAATTTCATTTTATTACACCATCATTTCTGTTGAGTTTCATTCATATATATGTATTAATTAACCCCCTTCTTCAAATTAGACGTGGCAGATGCGGAATGAACTCCTAGAACCAGATCGCATGAAAGCAATTCAAGAGGAATTGGCGGGATTCTTTCTTGACCACGTCATCAATAAAGCCAGAGAATACCATGGGGAAGTTGATTTCAATTGCTAGGGGATTGTAATTAAGAGATCTTACATATTGTATATGTATGTAGCCAGTAGCGTCGGATAGATAATACGAAAACTTGTTGTTCGACCAATCTCTCGGAGAAGGAGAGGTCAATCGATCACTTCTCTTGGTATGCATGACGAACCTCTGTACTTAATGTTTCCCTTCATTTTCTTACTAGCTAGCGTGTCGAGGGCCTCTCTACGTATAGTACGTAGCGTCGACCAAGCACGGACATAAGAGAGGACACTTCTCTGTATTAATTAGCTAGCTAACACAATATATGAAAGACCTAAATTAACCCACTAAAACCCCAAACCCCCCCCCTTCAAAAGAAAAACAAAAACCCCAACCACTGGAATGCTAACGCGTGGAGGCCTTTTGGTCCCGGTCGGTGCCATCAACCGGGACCAAAGGCCCCCCTGCCTGGGCTCGACGCACCGGCCACGTGGAGGACCATCTGTCCTGGTTCGTGTTAGAACCGGGACTAAAGGGGGGAGGTATTAGTAACGACCCATTAGTCCCAGTTCATGAACCGGGACTAAAGGCCCTTACGAACCGGGACAAATGCCCCCTTTTCTACTAGTGATCTGTGGGAATTTGAAGTCTTACTCTGACTTGAAAACCCTTCACATCCACATGCTTGAGAAGAGTTTCATGCCACACTATAATGTTTGGATCAAGCACGGAGAAAGAGGGGTTATGATGGAAGACAAACGAACAAGAAGAGGATGACGACAACTATCCGCCCCCTGAATACGGTGATGCTGCAACGGGGGAAGCTGAAGATCAAGAGGAACTAGACGATGTGCCCGAAGATGATCTTCGCCAGGTCATTGTTGATGCAAAGAGACAATGCCAAAGTGAAAGGGAGAAGTTGAAGTTCGATCACATGTTAGAGGATCACAAAAAAGGGTTGTACCCAAATTGCAAAGATGGCAACACAAAGGTCAGTACCACACTGGAATTGCTGCAATGGACGGTAGACAAGAGTGTATCTGACAACGGATTTGAGAAGCTACTAAAAATATTAAAGAAGAAGCTTCCAAAGGATAACAAATTGCCCGACAATACTACGGAGCAAAGAAGGTTCTATGCCCTCTAGGATTGGAGGTGCAGAAGATACATGCATGCCCTAATGACTGCATCCTCTACCGCGCTGCGTACGAGGATTTGAACGCATGCCCGGTATATGGTATATTGCGGTATAAGATCAGATGAGATGACCCTGGTGATGTTGAGGGCGAGCGCCCGAGGAAGAGGGTTCCTGCGAAGGTGATGTGGTATGCTCCTATAATACCACAGTTGAATTCAGAAACGAAGAGCATGCCAAGTTGATGCGATGGCACAAAGAGGATGTAACGCCCCGAGTTCGTTGCGCCAGGTGTCCGTCAGTTATTCGCCGTCGTTGCCATATCATTTGCTTGTGTGTTGCATTTTATCATGTCATCATGTGCATTTCATTTTGCATACATGTTCATCTCATGCATCCGAGCATTTTCCCCGTTGTCCGTTTTGCAATCCGGCGCTCCTATGTCCTCCGGCATTCCCCTTTTGCCTCCTGTTGTGAGTGGGTGTTAAACTTTCTCGGAATGGACCGAGTCTTGCCAAGCGGCCTTGATATAACACCGGTAGACCGCATGTCAAGTTTCATGCCATTTGGAGGTCGTTTGGTACTCCAACGGTTAACCGGGTAACCATAAACCCCCCTTCTCTTTGCAGCCCAACACCTCTTCCAAATTGGCCCCAAACCCATCTAACTCCCCTCCATGCTCTCGGTCGTTCGATCACGATCGCGTGGCCGAAAACCGCTCCTCATTTGGACTCTCCTAGCTCCCTCTGCCTATTTATATGCCCATCCCCCCGAAATTCGCGGACGAAACCCTAGCCGTTTTCATCCCCCGTCGCCACCGGACACGTCCGGCCTCACCGGACAGATTCCGCCGCCGCCTGCAGCCAACAGGCGTCCGCCGCGTGGCACCCGCACCCTCCCCGCCTCCCCGGCCCCGATCCGCGCCGCCCGCGTCCTCCGGCTGCCGTCCCCGTCCTCTCCGGCGAGTTCCTCCGGCGAGATCCGGCCTGCCTCGGAATCCGTGCCAAGGTTGACTTTCTCCCCCTCTGAATCTGCTAAGTCCCAGATTTTTGTAATTTTCATGCCATGTTTATGCCATCGTATTTCTGCATCCGTAGCTCCGTTTCGTGCGTATAATATGTCAAATTGTTCGTCTCGACGAGTACATCATTTTGTTCCATTGCATCATATTTATTTGAGGTCATCTTGATGCCCGAATCACCGTTGTAAGAGTGCTTCATAATGTTTTCTGCTCTCTGTTATCAGAACGAGCTCTTTTGTCATTTTTGCCATGATTGATGTGTGCATCCTATGAGGTTGATGTCTTCATGTGTTTTGAACTATGTCATGTCTTCTTTACAGGAGTGTATGCCATGTATTTTTGTGATTAATGTGGTGACTAGCACAAGCATGCAAACTAGGCATCATGGTGTTGCTGTTTTAGTTCCTGTTCTGCTGTAATTTTTATGCCCTGTAAACATGATGTTACAGAGAGATCCATGCATATTTTGAGATACTTCAGTAAGGATGTTTTGAACATGTGGTTATTGTCTATCCATTCATGCCCTTTGTTGCAATTATGGAGTAGTCTAGCATGTCGTTTTCGTGCTCTACTTTTGCTTCAAAATATTTCCTGGCAGATTGTTTACATGTTATTCAATTTGGCCAAGCTTGCTATAGTTGATCCTTGCATGCTATGGACTTGTTCTTGACTTGGTTTGTTTTATAAACATGTATTATTGATGATGCTATGCTTATCTTTTCATGCCATTACTTGTGGTGAGTGTATCGAGCTTGTTAAATAGTGTTCATGATGTTGCTGTTTTGCTAGGCTGAATCTGTTATTTCGTGATGCTATATAAACATACTTCTACTAATCATTCTATGCATAATCTGGAGATGTTCTATAAACATGTTTTGATCTACATGTCATCCTCTATCCATCCATGCCCCTGGTTGCATTTATAGGTTGCTGTAGATTGTTCATATCTTGCTCCAAATTTGCTTGATAATGTTGCTGTCAGCCTGTTTACATTAAGTTCACTTGTTCCCATGTGTTTTGCTAGTGATTCATGCACCCTATGACCTTGCTATTGCCATGCTTAGCTTAACAAACATGTCTTCTTACTATTGGGTGCCTTGCCATGCCATGTATTGCTCTGTAGTGAGTTGCACAAGTTCATCTACATGCCTTCATAATTATGTTTCTGCCATGTATGAATCTGTATAATAACTTGCCATGTTTACATGGGTGCCATCATATTTTATGATCCTTTTTGGCTTATGGTCAGTAAGGGACTTTCGATCTATGCAATTAGTAGATTCATGCCATGCCTTTGTTTGCCATGATAAGTTCCTGTAACATGTTGTTTGATAGCTCTGAACATTGCATCGTGATGTTATTTTCTGCAAAGTCTGAAATTGTTATAACTTGCAATCTTATCATGTGTGTTTGAGCATGTTCTAGTGATTTCTGGAGATAGCTCAGTGTTCATGTTTTGTTATGCTTTACCTGTACATCATGTCCATGCCTTTTGTTATCATGTTGAGGTGCTGTAGCTTGTTGTTTTGGTGCTTGTAATATGCCTAGTTGCTGTTTTGGACACCTTGTCCTTCAAACTTGTTTCATGTGTGTGTGTTGAACCGTTGCTCCGTGTTGAGTGAGCTCTATATGAAACTTGCTTAGAATTGCATGTAGTTTCATATTATCATGTTGCATCCTTGTTTTGAGGTGTTTGCTTGATGTTTGGGTGCATTTTGCATCAATGCCATGTTTAACTTGTTTTGCTCATATCTTCTAGGCCGTTGCTCCGAACTAAATGAACTTTATATGTAACTTGACTAGAATCTCGTGTAGATCATCTTTGTGCATCTTAACTTGCTGTTTAACAACTTGAACATAAGGTTTATTCAGATCTGGACCAATTTCGAAATGTGCATATGAGGACTTACCGGAATCGTTATATGTTGTTCCCGGCCTCATTTAAACTTGCTTTGATGTGTTGCTCTTGTTTGCATCATCTCTTGCCATGAGTAGCTTCATGTAGCTTTGTCATGCATCATGCTTGTTGTGCATCATGCCTTGTTCATGTGTGGTGTGTTTACTATGTTGTGTGCTTCTTCTTGTTAGTTCCTGTTTCGTTGCGATCGTGAGGATTCGTTCGTCTACGCTTGGTTTGGCTTCATCCGTTCGTCTTCTTCATGGACTCGTTCTTCTTCCTTGCTGGATTTTAGGCAAGATGACCGCTACCCTGGATCTCACTACAATCATTGCTGCTAGTTGCTTCGTTCTATCGCTATGCTGTGTTACCTATTACCTGTTCTTCAAGCCTCCCATATTGCCATGAACCTCTAACCTTTGACACCTTTCCTATGCAAACCGTTGTTTGGCTATGTTACTGCTTTGCTCAGCCCCTCTTATAGCGTTGCTAGTTGCAGGTGAAGTTGAAGATTTCTCCATGGTGGACAGGATTTTGGTTGGGATATCACAATATCTCTTATATTATTTAATGCATCTATATACTTGGTAAAGGGTGGAAGACTCGGCCTTTTGCCTAGTGTTTTGTTTCACTCTTGCCGCCCTAGTTTCCGTCATACCACTTTTATGTTCCCGGATTTTGCGTTCCTTACGCGGTCAGGTGATTTATGGGACCCCCTTGACAGTTCGCTTTGAATAAAACTCCTCCAGCAAGGCCCAACCTTGGTTTTACCATTTGCCTCACCACCACCTACCCTTTCCCTTGGGTCGGCCAACCCGAGGGTCATCTTTATTTTTAACCCCCCCCCCGGGCCAGTGCTTGTCTAAGTGTTGGTCCGAACCGGGCAGACTGCAGGGCCACCTCGGGGCAACTCGAGGGCTGGTTTTACTCGTAGGCTGACCTATCCGGTGTTGCCCTGAGAACGAGATATGTGCAGCTCCTATCGGGATTGTCGGGGCATCGGGCGGCTTTGCTGGTCTTGTTTACCATTGTCGAAATGTCTTGTAAACCGGGATTCCGAGTCTGATCGGGTCTTCTTGGGAGAAGGTCTATTCCTTCGTTGATCGCGAGAGCTTGTCATGGGCTAAGTTGGGACACCCCTGCAGGGTATAATCTTTCGAAAGCCGTGCCTGCGGTTATAGGCAGATGGGAATTTGTTAATGTCCGGTTGTAGATAACTTGACACCAGATCCGAATTAAAACGCATCAACCGTGTGTGTAGCCGTGATGGTCTCTTTTCGGCGGAGTCCGGGAAGTGAACACGATTTCTGGGTTATGTCTGACGTAAGTAGGAGTTCAGGATCACTTCTTGATCATTGCTAGCTTCACGACCGTTCTGCTTGCTCTCTTCTCGCTCTTATTTGCGTATGTTAGCCACTATACTTGCTTAGTCACTACCGCAGCCTCACCACTTTAGCCCTTCCTTTCCCTTTAAGCTTTGCTAGTCTTGATACCCATGGTAATGGGATTGCTGAGTCCTCGTGGCTCACAGATTACTACAACAACAGTTGCAGGTACAGGTTGTGCGATGATCATGACGCGAGAGCGATGCTTGCTTGCGTTGAGTTCTTCTTCTGCTTCCTCGATTAGGGGATAGGTTCCAGGTCGGCAGCCTGGGCTAGCAGGGTGGATGTCGTTTGAGTTTTTGTTTGTGATTCATCTGTAGTCGGATGATGCTCTGATGTATTGTGATGTTGTATTCGTGTGGCATTGTATGCCTTATGTATGTATCCCCATCTATTATGTAATGTTGATGTAATGATATCCACCTTGCAAAAGCGTTTCAATATGCGGGTCTATCATTGGTGGGACCTTCGAGTTCCTTTTGGATAGGGTCGCATATTGGGCGTGGCAAGTTGGTATCAGAGCCTCGATCGACCCTAGGACCCCCTTGATTGATCGTGTAGTTTGGCCGTTGTTGAGTCTAGAAGAAAACTGATTTCGGAGTCTTGTTATATCGGAGAGTAGGAATTCTTTTTACTCCTCAGTCCCTTCTCGCTCTGGTGAGGAATCTTGACGTAGGTCTTTTGAATTACTTCTCTTCCCCTTCAAAATTTCTTTAGGATCACCCAGTTGGTTTTTCGATAGTTGTTCCTCAGCTCTTTTTATCCGGTGCATTTCTCGTCAAGTCGACTCGAGCCTCTTCATCTTTGAGTTCAATCCTCACTTGTCTTATTTTCGCACCCGCCCTCCCTGTTCTTCTTCTCGGAACCGGAGTCCGTAATCGAGTATCCATCCTACTCGTGTGAAGTCTTTGCTTTCTTTCCTCAATGATTTCAACCGGTGTTTTCTCTTCAAGATATTCGTCGTTTCCCCTTCCAAGTTGCTTTTGTTTTCACGCCCTCCCACCCTCTTCTTCCCGGAGCCTCAGTCTGTCTCTACCATCCATCTCGTTTGTGCGGAGCCACTTCAGTCTTTCGTCCATTATTTCAACCGGTGAATTCTCGTCTCGGTGGACATTCTTCATCTCTTTTCTTCTCCGATGGATTCAATTCCATTTTTTCGGGTTGATCATATTCTCTTCCTTCGATCAAGTGTTCTCCTTGCTCGTTCGTCTCTCGCCAGTTTATCCTTCCGGAGTGTTCAAGACATCTCAGGAGATTCGTCTGTCTTCGAATTAGTTCGAGGTTGTCACCTCATTCAAATATTTCAATTGTTCCGGTGCTTCATCTATCTGTTCATCATCCTTTTCAACGGTGTTCTCTTTTCAGTGGGCCCTAACCCATAGGTCTTTTTCCAGGATCTTACCTGACTCTTCTAATTTCCCCGGAGTTATTCTCAATTCTTTTCGGAGTCTGACGTAAGAATGAATTTCATCAGTCAGATGCTTGTCCAAGATCGGTTTCCAATCATTTTATTGTTGGCTCAACCTCTTTGCTTTTCATTCTCCCGGAGTATCTCAGTAATTTTGGTGGTGTTTCTCATCGTCTTTTGAAGATGGCAGAAGAGTCTTTCCTCTAAATCTAGCCCGTTCTCTCGAAGTTTCGCGGTTCTAGCTTCATGCTATCCTCTCGAATTATTCCATTTATCAGATATTCTTTTCTTAACCATCCGGAGTATGTCAGGAGTTGTTTTTCCGTTTCTTTCACCGGAGGCCATCATTTCAGTTACCGTTATCTAATTATCCCGGTGCTTCGTTCAAGTGTTCTTTAATCAGCTTATGATCTCGTTGTTCTTTTGCATCTGAATCCCCTCTAGCTTATTTGTTCTTCTAATTCTTCCGGTGATTATTTCTCTTTTCGTCAGTCATTTCCGAATTTTTCCGGTGGTTCATGAAGACTTTCTCAAGTTTTGCGCCATTTACCCCTCAATCCTTTTTCCAAGAGGAATAAGTAGTATGTGAAATCCATCTTGTCATCAATTTGATGAAGGATAAGCATAACATAATTCTTATTCTCATTTCATCGTGGTCAAGCGATTAATCCCTTCCTTCAGAGTTTGTTCTTGATGAATAAATTCTAGTTCCAAGTGTTTTCATCTTTTCTTTTCCGGAGTTCAATTTTCCTCGGCCCTTTCGTCGGAACCTCCATCGGAATCATCGCAATGTTCATCTTATTCTTTCATCCTTCATTTTATCTCGTCATCCTTTTGTTACCGGAGTTCTTCATGGTGGTTCTTCGTGATTTAATTCTTTCTGCAAGAGTTCATCAAGTATCATTCCATCCTCTCTAGCTCGTGTTCTATTCTTTCCTTGTTCAGTCGGTGTGCTGCCTTAATCCTTTCAGTCTTATTCGTTTCTTTTCTCATTCTAACCACTCCGGTTAGAATGAGTGATTTCATAGTCTATCTGATTCCGTGAGCTTTCAATTCTCGCCATTCTCGTTGTTCCTCTCTTCTTCTCGAGTGCTCTCGATTCTTTGCTTCTTATCTTGAGTTCTTGTTTCACCTCATCCCTTGTCCCTTCTGTCTCGGTCCTAAGATCTCGGGACGAGATCTCTTGTTAGTGGAGGAGTGTTGTAACGCCCCGAGTTCGTTGTGCCAGGTGTCCGTCAGTTATTCGCCATCGTTGCCATGTCATTTGCTTGTGTGTTGCATTTTATCATGTCATCATGTGCATTTCATTTTGCATACATGTTCGTCTCATGCATCCGAGCATTTTCCCCGTTGTTCGTTTTGCAATCTGGCGCTCCTATGTCCTCCGGCGTTCCCCTTTTGCCTCCTGTTGTGAGTGGGTGTTAAACTTTCTCGGAATGGACCGAGTCTTGCCAAGCGGCCTTGGTATAACACCGGTAGACCGCCTGTCAAGTTTCGTGCCATTTGGAGGTCGTTTGGTACTCCAACGGTTAACCGGGTAACCATAAACCCCCCTTCTCTTTGCAGCCCAACACCTCTTCCAAATTGGCCCAAAACCCATCTAACTCCCCTCCATGCTCTCGGTCGTTCGATCACGATCGCGTGGCCGAAAACCGCTCCTCATTTGGACTCTCCTAGCTCCCTCTACCTATTTATATGCCCATCCCCCCGAAATTCACGGACGAAACCCTAGCCATTTTCATCCCCTGCCGCCACCGGACACGTCCGGCCTCACCGGACAGATTCCGCCGCCGCCTGCAGCCAATAGGCGTCCGTCGCGTGGCACCCGCGCCCTCCCCGCCTCCCCGGCCCCGATCCGCGCCGCCCGCGTCCTCCGGCCGCCGTTCCCGTCCTCTCCGGCGAGTTCCTCCGGCGAGATCCGGCCTGCCTCGGAATCCGTGCCAAGGTTGACTTTCTCCCCCCTCTGAATCTGCTAAGTCCCATATTTTTCTAATTTTCATGCCATGTTCATGCCATCGTGTTGCTGCATCCGTAGCTCCGTTTCGTGCGTATAATATGTCAAATTGTTCGTCTCGACGAGTACATAATTTCACTCCATTGCATCACATTCATTTGAGGTCATATTGATGCCCGAATCTTCGTTGTAAGAGTGCTTCATAATGTTTTCTATTGTCTGTTATCAGAACGAGCTCTTTTGTCATTTTTGCCATGATTGATATGTGCATCCTATGAGGTTGATGTCTTCATGTGTTTTGAACTATGCCATGTCTTCTTTACAGGGGTGTATGCCATGTATTTTTGTGATTAATGTGGTGACTAGCACAAGCATGCAAACTAGGCATCGTGATGTTGCTGTTTTAGTTCCTGTTCTGCTGTAATTTTTATGCCCTGTAAACATGATGTTATAGAGAGATCCATGCATATTTTGAGATACTTCAGTAACGATGTTTTAAACATGTGGTTATTGTCTATCCATTCATGCCCTTTGTTGCAATTATGGAGTAGTCTAGCATGTCGTTTTCATGCTCTACTTTTGCTTCAAAATGTTTCCTAGCAGATTGTTTACATGTTATTCAATTTGGCCAAGCTTGCTATAGTTGATCCTTGCATGCTATAGACTTGTTCTTGACTTGGTTTGTTTCATAAACATGTCTTATTGATGATGCTATGCTTATCTTGTCATGCAATGACTTGTGGTGAGTGTATCGAGCTTGTTAAGTAGTGTTCATGATGTTGCTGTTTTGCTAGGCTGAATCTGTTATTTCGTGATGCTATATAAACATGCTTCTACTAATCATTCTATGCATAATCTGGAGATGTTCTATAAACATGTTTTGATCTACATGTCATCCTCTATTCATCCATGCCCCTGGTTAAATTTATATGTTGCTGTAGATTGTTCATATCTTGCTCCAAATTTGCTTGATAATGTTGCTGTCAGCCTGTTTACATTAAGTTCACTTGTTCCCATGTGTTTTGCTAGTGATTCATGCACCCTATGACCTTGCTATTGCCATGCTTAGCTTAACAAACATGTCTTCTTACTGTTGGGTGCCTTGCCATGCCATGTATTGCTCTGTAGTGAGTTGCACAAGCTCATCTACATGCCTTCATAATTATGTTTCTGCCATGTACGAATCTGTATAATAACTTGCCATGTTTACATGGGTGCCATCATATTTTCTGATCCTTTTTGGCTTATGGTCAGTAAGGGACTTTTGATCTATGCAATTAGTAGATTCATGCCATGCCTTTGTTTGCCATGATAAGTTCCTGTAACATGTTGTTTGATAGCTCTGAACATTGCATCGTGATGTTATTTTCTGCAAAGTCTGAAATTGTTATAACTTGCAATCTTATCATGTGTGTTTGAGCATGTTCTAGTGATTTCTGGAGATAGCTCAGTGTTCATGTTTTGTTATGCTTTACCTGTACATCATGTCCATGCCTTTTGTTATCATGTTGAGGTGCTGTAGCTTGCTGTTTTGGTGCTTGCAATATGCCTAGTTGCTGTTTTGGACAGCTTGTCCTTTAAACTTGTTTCAATATGTGTGTTGAACCGTTGCTCCGTGTTGAGTGAGCTCTATATGAAACTTGCTTAGAATTGCATGTAATTTCATATTATCATGTTGCATCCTTGTTTTGAGTTGTTTTCTTGATGTTTGGGTGCATTTTGCATTAATGAAATGTTTAACTTGTTTTGCTCATATCTTCTAGGCCGTAGCTCCGAACTAAATGAATTTTATATGTAACTTGACTAGAATCTCGTGTAGATCATCTTTGTGCATCTTAACTTGCTGTTTAACAACTTGAACATAAGGTTTATTCAGATATGGACCAATTTCGAAATGTGCATATGAGGACTTACCGGAATCGTTATATGTTGTTCCCGGCCTCATTTAAACTTGCTTTGATGTGTTGCTCTTGTTTGCATCATCTCTTGCCATGAGTAGCTTCATGTAGCTTTGTCATGCATCATGCTTGTTGTGCATCATGCCTTGTTCATGTGTGGTGTGTTTACTATGTTGTGTGCTTCTTCTTGTTAGTTCCTGTTTCGTTGCGATCGTGAGGATTCGTTCGTCTACGCTTGGTTTGGCTTCATCCGTTCGTCTTCTTCATGAACTCGTTCTTCTTTCTTGCGGGATTTTAGGCAAGATGACCGCTACCCTGGATCTCACTACTATCATTGCTATGCTAGTTGCTTCGTTCTATCGCTATGTTGCGTTACCTATTACCTGTTCTTCAAGCCTCCCATATTGCCATGAACCTCTAACCTTTGACACCTTTCCTATGCAAACCGTTGTTTGGCTATGTTACCGCTTTGCTCAGCCCCTCTTATAGCGTTGCTAGTTGTAGGTGATGTTGAAGATTTCTCCATGGTGGACAGGATTTTGGTTGGGATATCACAATATCTCTTATATTATTTAATGCATCTATATACTTGGTAAAGGGTGGAAGACTCGGCCTTTTGCCTAGTGTTTTGTTCCACTCTTGCCGCCCTAGTTTCGGTCATATCGGTGTTATGTTCCCGGATTTTGCGTTCCTTACGCGGTCGGGTGATTTATGGGACCCCCTTGACAGTTCGCTTTGAATAAAGCACCTCCAGCAAGGCCCAACCTTGGTTTTACCATTTTCCTCACCACCACCAACCCTTTCCCTTGGGTCGGCCAACCCGAGGGTCATCTTTATTTTTAGCCCCCCCCCCCGGGCCAGTGCTTGTCTAAGTGTTGGTCCGAACCGGGCAGACTGCGGGGCCACCTCGGGGCAACTCGAGGGCTGGTTTTACTCGTAGGCTGACCTATCCGGTGTTGCCCTGAGAACGAGATATGTGCAGCTCCTATCGGGATTGTCGGCGCATCGGGCGGCTTTGCTGGTCTTGTTTTACCATTGTCGAAATGTCTTGTAAACCGGGATTCCGAGTCTGATCGGGTCTTCTTGGGAGAAGGTCTATTCCTTCGTTGATCGCGAGAGCTTGTCATGGGCTAAGTTGGGACACCCCTGCAGGGTATAATCTTTCGAAAGCCGTGCTGCGGTTATAGGCAGATGGGAATTTGTTAATGTCCAGTTGTAGATAACTTGACACCAGATCCGAATTAAAACGCATCAACCGTGTGTGTAGCCGTGATGGTCTCTTTTCGGCGGAGTCCGGGAAGTGAACACGGTTTCTGGGTTATGTCTGACGTAAGTAGGAGTTCAGGATCACTTCTTGATCATTGCTAGCTTCACGACCGTTCTGCTTGCTCTCTTCTCGCTCTTATTTGCGTATGTTAGCCACCATACTTGCTTAGTCGCTGCTGCAGCCTCACCACTTTACCCCTTCCTTTCCCTTTAAGCTTTGCTAGTCTTGATACCCATGGTAATGGGATTGCTGAGTCCTCGTGGCTCACAGATTACTACAACAACAGTTGCAGGTACAGGTTGTGCGATGATCATGACGCGAGAGCGATGCTTGCTTGCGTTGAGTTCTTCTTCTGCTTCCTCGATCAGGGGATAGGTTCCAGGTCGGCAGCCTGGGCTAGCAGGGTGGATGTCATTTGAGTTTCTATTTGTGATTCATCCGTAGTCGGATGATGCTCTGATGTATTGTGATGTTGTATTCGTGTGGCATTGTATGCCTTATGTATGTATCCCCATCTATTGTGTAATGTTGATGTAATGATATCCACCTTGCAAAAGCGTTTCAATATGCGGGTCTATCCTTGGTGGGACCTTCGAGTTCCTTTTGGATAGGGTCGCATATTGGGCGTGGCAGAGGACTGTAAGAAATATGGGAACTTGAGAGCACCCGCTGACGGGTCGCAGTGGAGAAAAATTGAGAGAACATAGGGGGACTTTGTAGGTGACACAAGGAATGTATTGTTTGGTTTAAGTGCGGATGGCATTAATCCTTTTAGGGAGAGAGCAGCAATCATAGCACCTGGCCCGTGACTCTATGTATCTATAACCCTCTTTGTTGGTTATGCATGAAGCAGAAGTTCATTATGATGCAAGTTCTCATCCAAGGCCTAAGCAACCCGGCAACGACATTGATGTGTACTAAGGCCATTAGTAGAAAAACTTTTACAGCTATGGAATGGAAAAGGTGTACGTGTGTGGGATGAGCACGACAAGGAGGAATTTGACCTACATGCGTTGTTGCTTGTCACCATTAATGATTGGCCTGCTCTCAGTAACCTTTCAAGACAAACAAATAAGGGATACTACGCATGCACACACCGTTTAGATGACACCTAAAGTGTATATTTGGACAAATGCAGGAAGAATGTTTACCTAGGACATCGTCGATTCTCCCGACCAACCATTAATGTCGAAAGAAAGGCAAGAATTTCAAAGGTGAGGCAGATCACCGGAAGAAGCCCGCCATCCGTACTGGTGATCACATACTTGATATGGTCAATGATTTACAAGTAATCTTTGAAAAGGGTCCCGGAGGACTATCTGTTCCGAAAAACGCTGAGGGACACGCATCCATGTGGAAGAAGAAATCTATATTTTGGGACCTACCCTATTGGAAAGACCTAGAGGCCCGCTCTGCAATCGACGTGATGCACATGATGAAGAATCTTTGCGTGAACCTGCTAGGCTTCTTGGGCGTGTATGGGAAGACAAAAGATACACTAGAGGCACGGGAGGACCAGCAACGTGTGCACGAAAAAGACGACATGCATCCAAAGCAGTATGAAGGGCCTGCCAGCTAACCTCTTACCAATGAAGAGAAGGAAATCTTCTTTTAATGTCCGCTCATTATGAAGGTCCCATCTGGCTTCTCGTCGAATATGAAGGGAATAATAAATATGGTAGAGAAAAAGTTCCAGAACCTAAAGTCTCATGACTGCCACGTGATTATGATGCAATTGCTTCCGATTGCATTGAGGGGGCTTCTATCGGAAAACGTTAGATTAGGCATCAACTACTGCAGGATGCTGCTAACGCGATACTACGATCAGAGACCCTTCGACGAAACTATGTGTGATGCAGTAATTGTAAATGGTGGTGTAAAAAACCATCAAAAAAGAGGCAAAACATTTGCGATGACGGATGCATCAAACATGGTTCAGAGTTTAGTTGCGTGTGGGATGAGGGGCATACGGTTTGGTTCAATGAACTGTTTGCGATGAGGCGGAACAAAAGAAACGGGCAGCCAGATGAAGGCGTGTGCGATATACAACATACAGTTCATTCAGATGAACTATTTGTGATTAGGCAACACAAAATAAAGGGTTAGCCAGATCAAGGTGTGTGCGATATACGGCATACAGTTCACTCGGATGAACTGTTTGCATTGAGCGAAGAGAACAGAAACAGTTCAACTTAACAAGATGTGTGTGATACACGGCAAACATGTCTGTAATCAGAAACGTGTGGGAAGACCGATAACAACACAGACGATTCTTTGGCCCTGGCAATATCAGCCTGTGCCACTTCATTGGCCGGAACAACAGCCAACAGGGCAGAGGGAGAGCCGAAACTAGGATCAAAAGAGATGCCCACATCCGATAAAATATGCAGAAGATGTTCATTGGAATGCGACGGAAGGACTAACCAAACAGGAGAAGTACTGGGGATAGAAGGGGTAGACGGGCGAGGTGGAGTATTTGTGGGGGGAGGTCTCTGGCCACAGCGCGCCGCGCCGCTCGATCGGCCACATGCTCACCGCTGTTGGAGATCCGGCCGCTCTTGCGGGCAGTAGAGGCGGGGGAATGCACCGGCGTGGGGCGGGCACACCATGGGGAAGCCACCGCAGAAGAAAGACCCGAGGCCGCGCCCAGATCAGCATCGAGCCTGCGCCACATCCACTAGTGCAGAACCGGGCTTTAGCGCCAGTTCGTAAGGGCCTTTAGTGCCGGTTCTACAAATGGCACTAAAGGGTGGAGACTAAAGGCCCCCCCTTTACTACCCGTTAAGCACGAACCGGCGCTAAAGTGCCATCACGTGGCACGAGCCAGGCCCGGGTGCTGGTAGACCATTAGTACCGGTTGGTAACACCAACCGGTACTAAATGTTTTGGGGGGTTTTCGTTTTATTTTTTATTTTCCATTAATTTTGTGTTTTCTATTTAATTCTTTTTTGTTTGCTGGTATTTTACGATACTACAAATTGTACACGTTATGCATATATATAAATAGATTTTCTTGTACGTAGAACCACACATATATATAAATATATATCATCGAATGTCTCACAACCAACACCATTAATTATCCACACATACACACACACACACACACACACACACACACACATATATACATATATATGACAATTTTTTCCTACTACGGGGTGTAGTTACACCCATTTTTATTTTGTATGTTTTAGGTAGTATCTACCATACCGCAGTGTATGTATGCATAGTATGTAATATGTAAGAATATTTAGGTAGTATATATACTATTTTTTAGGTAGTATGTAGTATATTTTTAGCATACTTCTTTTTACATACAAATGAGTACATATTTTAACAAATATGATAAAAACATGGACTCACATGCATTTTTTTCACATAACTCACTTTGGAGTATCTTATATATACTATATGAACATACTAAAAATGATAAAGTAGTATATATACTACCACATAGTAGTGTATGGGAAATGGGTGTAGCTACACCCAGTAGTAGGATGCATTTTCCATATATAGGACAGGGCTATTCTGTTACCGGTAACAGAATATTAGTCTGTTACTAGTCGGTCCTATATAGGACATGATCTGTTTCTCTCCCTCACACCAAATCTGAATCGGGTCAACCCAACCCCGACCGCCACCATCTCCCCCAGCCGTCGTGCCTCCGACTACCTCCCCCAGCCACTATCGCGCCTCCGGCCACCTTCCCCCAGCCGTCGCGCCTCCGTCCTCCCTCCACCAGCGCCGCACCTCCAACCTCCTTCCTCCACCAGCGCCGCGCCTCCGGCCTCCTCCCTCCACTAGCGCCGCTCCTCCGGCCACTTCCCTCCACCACCGCTGCCCCTCTGGCCACCTCCCTCCACCACCGCCGCGCCTCTGGCCATCTCCCTCCACCGCTGCCGTGCATCTGGCCACCTCCCTCGGCACCATCCCGCCTCCGGCCACCTTCCCCCGCCACCATCCCGCCTCCAGCCACCTCCCTCCTGGCTGCACGCCCCACGAAGAAGAAGACCCGCTGTTCGCCACCTACTATCGACAGAGCACCTAGAGTCACTACATCAATGCACACATGTTTCAGTTTCGTATTTAGTTCGAGGTCTACTACCAGTCCTTTTCTTGTGTATGTTTAGTTCGACATCTCGTGGTTCTTCAGATCAACATAGTGTGATTTTTCAATTCATCCCGCAGGTGAAAAAAGGATCTCCCCTTTTAGTTCAAATGGATTCAAAAAAATGGTTGCTGCATTACAGTTAGTGTTTTTTTGTGTGTTGTTTGCATGCTCTGCAGGTACTTTTTGGGCATCATTCGATCTGGATTCTTGACCATATTTGTTGCAGGTTGAAACCAGTGAAAATGACTGATGAATATCGACTTGATTGAAAATGTAGTCGATTCTTTAGACCCTTCTAGTCCTACATATAGAAGTTGTGCCTGATAGCCATACACGAATTTTCTCTCTGTTGTGCTTCAGTTAGAAGATCTCTGATGTTATTTGCTTCAAAGTTTGTCAGTTGTTTCAGCTTTTGTTTTAACCTTATTGTTTGTAAACATTATAGATTTTTTTGCTTAAAGATTCTCGGCATTATACTTGTACTGGGGCTAGAGTTCATGTATTAATTCCAGGCAAGTTCAAAATATAAACCATAGCAAGTTCTTTGTTCATTTAGCAAAATAGGTCAACGATGTATTTTGACGAGCGACTCCGTCGTCAGGTAACCCGTCACAACCGTGTGTTCTTGCTAGTGCTCATCCACGCATGGGTAAATATACTAGTTGATCCTTTGGCTGGAGAGTACTACTTGCTTGTGGCATTGGTAGGTTGCTAATTAAACTTTGTTGGAAGTAGTTGTACGGCCCATCGCTCAAAAACCCGCGTGTAGTCCCACCGGGCACCCTCTGCTGCTATTGTTTTCTTCACTGTGTGGCTCATAATTTGTCACTGCATTTTGTATATGGGATCCTCAACCAGGACTGCAAGCAGAGCAGTAGAGCGACATCCTCGCCGTGTGCCAACACGGCTTGTGCCGCTGGTGCTAGTGTGGATGAGTAACAAGTCCGACTACCAGTCCACACCAAGTTCACATATGTTGCGAGTGCACCAATGATTCCATAGAACTACATGTATTGATGCACCCGATGTCCATGTATCATTACAAAAAAATAGTTTAGTTTTTGTTATAGAATAGTTTACTAGAAGTTCAATTGTTATAACAATTGCTTGCACCTGTTTCATTCCTGCATGTATGTATAAGTTCAATGTTTTGAGATGGCTTTGTTTAGATTACTTCCAACTCTGAAGCTTTACATGCGTGTTTGGGGATGGGATTTTTAGGTACTAGTTTGGAACTGTATCTAACCCATACCAAAATGTTTCAATAGTTCGACAGGGGCGCAGGATTCAGTTCAACAACGACGAGCCAGGCAGTTAGCCTTCGCATCAGGAACAGGTGCAGTTCGATCTTGTGCGAATTGTAAATTTCCTAATGTTGAGTGTGTCAGTACAACCATACGCTACAAGGCACACGCACATCAACTTCACGTGTTAGTCAACAGTATTGTGCATTTGCTTGGCGACTTTGCACTGTAGTTACATATCACTTGCTAAATAAAAAATGTTATTCACTTTTCTGTGTTTTGTTGAATAATTCTCATGCTTTCTTTTGTGAGGGCTACAAATCATAGTGCTTAAAATACCGATGTGTGCGTCATACTTGAATTAAAAAAGTTACATGAGAAAGTACCCCTATTCCATTACTTTGAGAAGTACAGGTACACATTTCTAAATAGTACAGTGCATGACCGGTGCTCGCCCTGCATAAATGGAGCCTTCAGCTCACCATGCTACCTCCCGCCGGTGGGGCTCCGTCGCTGCATCGCCCCTCGCCGTTCACTTCCACCAACCTAGGCCGTTCAACAAGACATCGCCAAGCCGTTCAACGCCGCAGCTCAAGAGACTGCATCCTTTCCCTCCCTCCACTGCGCTGAACCTAAAGGTATTGTTCAGCTTTAATTTTGTTCTTAGCTTCATGAGACAGAGCTTTTTCTCAACAGTTGTATGAATTTGTGCATGTCCATGGAAGTAGAAGAAAGCAAACATCAGTCCAGCTGGTAGACGTGGAAGTGATTTTTGAATCTAAAATCATATGTGCTTTTCTGTAACCTATATAATTTATGTTTGTTCAGACTTCTTATTTCTCTAAAGCGGCCAAATCCCGGTGCACCTGGTAGTTCAAACTTACACCAGATGGCCGGTGACCAACTTCCCTACCTCTACAAGCTCCTCGAGGATGACTTGGTGGTAGCTGGGATCCCCTAAAGCGGCCAAATCCCGGTGCACCCAGCTGCCGCTCGTGATCCCCTCTCCTTTAGCTCCACTTCGTGGCACTGTCAGGCCACAGGAGTAGGGGCAGGTGCCCATCAACAAAAAGGAACAAACGGTATATGCTTGGAAACTTAAAATTCTATACACATTTGGGAAACAGATGTTATAGCTTCTTTCAAAGTTCAAAACTGATGGTACAGCAAGCACATGTATTCATGCGGGTGCTTGAAAGTTCTGTACAGGAATAGGCCGATGATTTTTGTGCTATGGATAATATGATTTATGTACATGTATTATATGCGTGGAAACAATTTCTGTGAGATGATGAAAGGAAAAATTGTTTGAATTAAAAATATTGATCAGTACGAGTTAAAAACGGTGGTATGTTCGGAATAAAAACTTAAAATATGCCGTGGTTTGTGGGGAGGTTCTGCTCACCGCCGGGTGGCACCATCTCTAGTAGTTCGACAGGGACGCGTCCCTCAGTACTATGATGTCGAGGCAGACAGCCGCCCTCTTTGTGACCTGCTGTTATTCCTCATCTTGCACTGGCATATTGATGATGCGGGAGCGGCCCTATTCGCTACAACCCCACGTGGATCTCTTTCTTTCTTCTCTCTCAAATTCGTTGAAAAACATGGTTGCTTGTTCTTGTTAAAAAACACGCCGAGACATGCGACAACCACCTCAGTTAGGGCGTAGTAAGTACCTCAGTACGAGTTAAAAATGGTGGTCCGTTCGGAATAAAAGAAATGACAGAAATTCAAATTGTAAAGTTCAAGCAAAAAAAGAAACCCCATGAAAATCCTGCTTAGTAAGTACCTCAGTACAAGCCGTAAAATGAGAGAAGTTCAGAACAACGTTGTCAAAAATATGTCGAGTTAAAAAAAGAAATAAAACAAAAACATTTTCTTTTTGAATAAAATATAATTCAGTTCGATGATACAAACCATACAAGTACAGGGGCGACAATACAGTAAACCATTGAAAACTTATGAGAAAAATATTAGCCAAAAAACAGAGCAAAGTCTAGTTAGTGAAAACACGCTTAGTACAAATCCATGCAAGCATCAGTACAAGTACCCTTTTTGGAACCATTCAAAATTACTCTACAAAAAATAGCTCAGTACAAATATACACATATATCAGTACGACTACTCTGTTTTTCAGACAAGAAAACAACAAGATCCGTCATGCCATATTCTAAATTACTCTTAAACGGTTGCGAAGTAGAGAAAACGTTCAACATGACTAAGTTTCGCATTTTCGATAGCTATCCAATGGTATATTATTTGTCATATTTCGACAAACTTTAAAAAAACTGCGTTCAAAATCAAATTTGACCGTATTCAATATACTTGCAATATGGTTGTCAAGAGGTTTCCAAAGATATATTATACGCCCCGTTCTGACAAAAAATTACAAAAAGTTTTTGAACTAAAGAAGACGATGTGTTAAACACAACTGAAAGCATCAGTTCAACCGCTTCGAAAACATCAGTACAACCACCTGAAAACGTCAGTTCAAAAAGGATAACAGGATAATATTCTGTTACGCGTAACAGAATAGCCAAAATGTGTGTGCGTGTGTGCGTGTGTGTGTGTGTGTGTGTGTGTGTGTCTATATATATATAGGGAAAATCCATCCTACCACCCGGTGGTAGTTACCCCACATGTCTCATATACTAGCATGTGGTACTATATATACTATTATATTATATTAAATATGTTCGTATATTATATCTAAGATATTTCAAAACTATATATATATATATATATATACATATATATATACACACACACAATTTCTCCTACATGTTGCCTTGGTGCCTTTGGAGCACAATGACAAGTGGTTCATGGGGGCCGTAGTGGGTAATAGTATTCTCCTTTCGGATCTATGACCTGGTCGAGCAAAAATCCCGCTATTTCCTCTTGAAGTGCTAGTATGCGCTCCGTTGGTAGGAGCTGCTCCTGCACCTCTCTGAACTGTTAAGAAGGAGATCAATATGCATGTGTATTAGTTGTGTGACTAGATATCGATAATGATGTAAAAATTTGTAAATAGTGTTCTGACAAATGTATCCAGTCCTGTCTTTGAGATCTGCTCCTTTCGGACGCCATCATGCGAATGTTCTCGCAAACTTAGAATGCACATAGATCATTCCCCTGCGCCTGCTTCAGGGCCTTTACGAGAATGGAATTGAATCAGATAATGATTAATCAAGCATGATAATTAATTAATGGTATTGAAACAAGAATTAAAGAGATGGTAGCTAGCTAGCTAGCTAGTACTACTTAATTACTTACCTTTGGTTGATACCAAAACAGCCTTTTTGCCCATTTGCCTGGAGTCACCTTGATGAACTTTACCCAAGTCCTGCCTGCCGGCAAAGAAAATTAATAAATGGGTTATTAAATAGTTCATATCAGGAAATGACGAACTAAATAGGCCAAGATATAGTTAATACTGATTAAAATTACCTGTTGACTACCCCCTTCACGATGGTGTAGTCACTTTCTTCTCTAAGTAGTGAGTCCAGTACTTCATTTGTTCCTTTGTCAACTTTAATGTCTAACAAGATCCAGTGGAAACTGCATGCGCACACGTTTGCATGTTTTAATTAAGTGGGCATGTGCATAACACTAATCAACTACCGTAAACCCTATACACTTAATTATTAACATCTAGCTAGCTAGTAAGCAAAAACAGAATTTGTAGTACAAGACAATGTGACTCACCGAAGTTGTAAGGAAGTAGTATATCTTTATTGGTATTGAGGCGCTTGAAGAACTCTAGCATGCTTTCCTCTAAACTTACTCGACAAGTTGGAAGATTCCATGTGTACTCATTAATGGTATTTGGGTCAATGAACCCAATGCCATAGCGTCCAGATTTTTTCATTTCATACATCTTCATCCTGCATATAATACCACAGAAAAGAATATAGCGAGGATAATTACATGTAATGTAATGATTGATCAAAATGATCACTATAGCTAGCTTGAGACTTAAATTACGAAAGAAATCACTTACAGACAATAGCAACTGACGATAAATTTGTCGAGTGCGTCTTGATTGTATAACTGAAATAGTTCTGAATACTCAACGGACAGAGCTTTCTCATGGAAGTAATGCTCCTCCTTGACATTCACCATGAGGGACTCTTGATTGGAAATCTTGGTAATGTTCATGTACCATTGATGCAATTCATACATTCTCGTTGGGTGGTTCTTGACCTTGTCTGGCTCGACCAAAGGTTGGCCCCGGACATATTTCCGTTTTATTTCCTCCTCTCTAAGCGGAGACATCGGCTCGATTTCGAGGTGTTGTCCAATAGTGATCTTGAGCATTTCAGCCTGCATTATATGCTCCTCGATTATTACCACATCACCCAGCTGGAGAACGTTAACGGTTTGCCCATAATAATTTTGGGCGCGCGTACTCCTCTCATGTGTTGTTGGCACAACAAGCAGGGGGATCAATTGCGCCGCCTGTTCTCCCAGCTGGGGAACGGTTTTCCCGCATTTTTTGCCAGCTGCTTGTTGGCTCGAGCTCGAGCTCGCTTCCTTCTGTAGTCGTGCTTGATGTGCCTTCCTGATTTGGCACTCATAGTCTGAGTCAACAGGCTTGGGAGCTGGTGGTCTAGCCATACGAATGAAGTGGTCAATCTTTTCCTCGGGCACTTTCTCCCTTGGCGGCGGTGCCGGTTTCGGTCCAAAATAGGCGTCCACTTGGGCCCGCGCTATGGTTGCGTTTTGCTCCTCGGTCATGTCGTAAGGCCTCTAAGGAAGAGGAGCGAGACTTGGACCATATTTATATCGCTTGTTGATAACCCACAAGTGTAGGGGATCACAACAGCTTTCGAGGGTAGAGTATTCAACCCAAATTTATTGATTTGACACAAGGGGAGCCAAAGAATATTCTTAAGTATAGCAGTTGAGTTGTCCATTCAACCACTCCTTGATAACTTAGTATCTGCAGCAAAGTATTTAGTAGCAAAGTAGTATGATAGTGAAGGTAACGGTAGCAAAAGTAAAGATAATAGTTTTGTACTAGATGTAATAGTAGCAACGGGAAAGTAAATAAGCGAAACACGAGGTGTGAAAAGCTCATAGGCATTGGATCAGTGATGGATAATTATGTCGGATGCGATTCCTCATGTCATAGCTATAACATAGGGTGACCCAGAACTAGCTCCATTTCATCAATGTAATGTAGGCATGTATTCCGAATATAATCATACGTGCTTATGGAAAAGAACTTGCATGACATCTTTTGTCCTACCCTCCCATGGCAGCGGGATCCTAGCGGAAACCAAGGAATATAAAGGCCTCCTTTTAATAGAGAACCAGACCAAAGCATTAACACATAGTGAATACATGAACTCCTCAAACTACGGTCATCACCGAGAAGTATCCCGATTATTGTCACTTCAGGGTTGTCGGATCATAACACATAATATGTGACTATAAACTTGCAAGATAATATCAAGAACACACATATATTCATGAAAACACAATAGGTTCAGATCTGAAATCATGGCACTTGGGCCCTAGTGACAAGCATTAAGCATAGCAAAGTCATAGCAACATCAATCTCAGAACATAGTGGATACTAGGGATCAAACCCTAACAAAACTAACTTGATTACATGGTAAATCTCATCCAACCCATCACCGTTCAGCAAGCCTACGATGGAATTACTCACGCACGGCGGTGAGCATCATGAAATTGGTGATGGAGGATGGTTGATGATGACGACGGCGACAAATCCCCCTATCCGGAGCCCCGAACGGACTCCAGATCAGCCCTCCCGAGAGAGATTAGGGCTTGGCGGCGGCTTCGTATCATAAAACGCGATGAAACTTTCTCCCTGATTTTTTTCTCCGTGAAACGGAATATATGGAGTTAGAGTTGAGTTCGGTGGAGCGTCAGGGGGCCCACGAGACAGGGGGGCACGCCCAGGGGGGTGGGCATGCCCCCCACCCTCGTGGATAGGGTATGGGCCCCCTGGTCTTGATTCTTTTTCCAGTATTTTTTATATTTTCCAAAACTTGTCTCCGTGGATTTTCAGGTCATTCCAAGAACTTTTGTTTTCTACACATAAAACAACATCATGGTAGTTCTGCTGAAAACAGCGTCAATCAAATCATGCAAGTTATAGTCCAAAACAAGGGCAAAAGTGTTTGGAAAAGTAGATACGTTGGAGACGTATCAACTCCCCCAAGCTTAAACCTTTGCTTGTCCTTAAGCAATTCAGTTGAGAAACTGAAAGTGATAAAGAAAAAGTTTTACAAACTCTATTTGCTCTTGTTGTTGTAAACATGCAAAGCCAACATTCAGGTTTCAGCAAATATTATGAACTAACCATACTCACAATAACATCTAGGTGTCACAATTACTCATATCAATGGCATAATCAGCTAGCGAGCCATAATAATAAAACTCGGATGAAAACACTTTCTCAAAACAATCATAATATGATATAACAAAATGGTATCTCGCTAGACCTTTCTGAGACTGCAAAACATAAATGCAGAGCACCTTTAAAGATCAAGGACTGGCTAAACATTGTAATTCATGGTAAAAGAGATCCAGTCAAGTCATACCCAATATAAACCAATAGAAATGAATGCAAATGACAGTGTGCTCTCCAGCGGGTGCTTTTAATAAGAGGTATGATGACTCAACATAAAATTAAATAGACAGGCCCTTTGCAGAGGGAAGCAGGGATTTGTAGAGGTGCTAGAGCTCGGTTTTAAAATAGAGGGGAATAACATTTTGAGCGGCATACTTTCACTGTCAACGCAACAACTATGAGATAGCTGTATCTTCCATACTACATGCATTATAGGCAGTTCCCAAACAAAATGGTAAAATTTTATACTCCCCCACCACCAACAAGCATCAATCAATGGCTTGCTCGAAACAACGAGTGCCTCCAACTAACAATAGCCCTAGGGGAGTTTTTTTTAATTATATTGATTTGCTTTGATCTTTTTGGATCATGGGACTGGGCGTCCCGGTTACCGGCCCTTTCTCGTGAATGAGGAGCGGAGTCCACTCATCTTGAGAATAACCCACCTAGCATGGAAGATATAGACAGCCCTAGTTGAAACATGAGCTACTCGAGCATACAAAATAGAATTTCATTTGAAGGTTTGGAGTTTGGCACATACAAATTTACTTGGAATGGCAGGTAGATACCGCATATAGGAAGGTATGGTGGACTCATATGGAACAACTTTGGGGTTTAAGGAGTTTGGATGCACAAGCAGTATTCCCGCTTAGTACAGGTGAAGGCTAGCAAAAGACTGGGAAGCGACCAACTGAGAGAGCGACAACAGTCATGAACATGCATTAAAATTAATTCACACCGAGTACAAGCATGAGTAGGATATAATCTACCATGAACATAAATATCGTGAAGGCTATGTTAATTTGTTTCAACTACATGCGTGAACATGTGCCAAGTCGAGTCACTCAATTCATTCAAAGGAGGATACCATCCCATCATACCACATCATAATCATTTTAATAACATGTTGGCACGCAAGGTAAACCATTATAACTCATAGTGAATCAAGCATGGCACAAGCAACTATAATCTCTAAATGTCATTGCGAATATGTTTACTTCATAATAAGCTGAATCAGGAACGATGAACTCATCATATTTACAAAAACAAGAGAGGTCGAGTTCATACCAACTTTTCTCATCTCAATAAGTCCATCATATATCATCATTATTGCCTTTCACTTGCACTACCGAACGATGTGTATAATAATAATAGTGCACGTGCATTGGATTAAGCTGGAATCTGCAAGCATTCAACTCAAGAAAGAAGAGAAAGTAATATGGGCTCTAAGTCAAATCAACAATCATGCATATGAGAGCCACTAAAAATTTTCAGTATGGTCTTCTACTCTCGACCCCCAAAGGAAAGAAAAGAAAAGAAAACTATACAAGGGAAAGCTCCCAACAGGTAAGAAGAAGAACGAGAAATCTTTTTGGGTTTTCATTGTAATTTCTACTACAAGCATGGAAATTAAACTAACTATTTTTTTGGCTTTTTCTGAAGGTTTATCAAACACACAAGAAGAAAGCGAGAAAAAGAAATTTAAACTAGCATGGATATTACAATAAAAGAGTATGAGCACCGACGACTAGAATAGTGTGTGAACATGAATGTAAAGTCGGTGAGAAATACGTACTCCCCCAAGCTTAGGCTTTTTCCTAAGTTGGTCTACTACCAAGGGTAGCCTGGATGATATCCATAGTTGTAACTGGGGTCGTACTGAGATGCAGTAGCAAATGCCTCCTGAGCTGCGGCATGTTGGCGAGCCGCCTCTGCTTTCTCCTCATGTTCAACTGCTTCCTCCCCGGTAACAAGATATCTTCCCTTTGCCTGGTAATCAAAAAGGAAAGTAGCAGGAAGAGTAACATGGAAAGAGCTATGTCTGTCAAAGATTAGTCGATACTAGAGGAATTGTTCATTCCTCTTAAGAAAATCATGTTTGACCATAGCGTCATAATCTAAATAAGCAGGAGGCAACACCATATCCCCTTCTCGTGGGGCTATACCAAGATAATTAGCCACACGGGTCGCATAAATTCCTCCTTAAAGCCTGCTTTGACCATAAAATCGTCGGATGGCCACTCACAAGCTCGTACTTCTGCGTCCCTCGGTAGTTCATCGTCTTGCTCACTCATAGCAATCCTGGGTCCTTTCTTTACTGAGGAACCACCTTGGTACATTCCCCTAGACATATTTCTTTTTCTGAAAAATTTCTGAAATTTTAGTAACTTCAAAATAAAAGTGAATAAAAGATTGATAGCAACTACTCCTACAAGTGCCTAGAGCCTATATAATGCTTTAGACTTGCTTGGGACCTTATAAATTCGACATGCAAGCTCAAGAACATGGTCACCTATGCACCAAAAATTTGCAATGAATAAAGCACTAGAGCAAAAACTAATTGGACCAATGGAGGAGTCACATACCAAGCAACAATCTCCCAAAGCAGTTTTGTGAATGGAGCTTTGAGCAAGGAGATCGAGAATCGCAGCAAAATGAGCTAGAACTCGTGCTTGAGCTGGATGGGGATTTTTTGGGAAGAAGATGGAGTGTGTGGGTGCTGGCATAAGTGGAGGGGGGCCACCAGGGGCCCACGAGACAGGGGGGGCGCGCCTAGGGTGTGCGGGCGCGCCCTCCACTCTCGTGGCCAGGTGCTTGCCCCTCCTGCAGTGTTTTTAGTGCTTAAAATCCTCAAATATTCCATAAAAACTCATACTAAATTTGCAGCTCATTTGGAGCACTTATATTTCTGGGATATTTTTTTATTGCACAGATAATTCAGAAAACAGACGGATAATACTATTTTTGCTTTATTTATTCTAAATAACAGAAAGTAAAAAGAGGGTACACAAGGTTGTGCCTTCTAGTTTCATCCATCTCATGCCCATCAAAATGAATCCACTAACAAGGTTGATCAAGTCTTGTTAACAAACTCATTCCGAATAACACGGAACCGGAGAAATTTCGAATAACACTATGTTAACTCAACGGGGATATGCACATCCCCAACAATAAGAATATCATACTTTTTCTTGACAGTAGGAAGAGGGAATTCAAAACCTCCAATAAAGATAGTTGGAACTTTTCCAATAGAGTTGATGCTATGAACTTGAGATTGTTTTCTCGGAAAGTGTACCGTATGCTCATTACCATTAACATGAAAAGTGACATTGCCTTTGTTGCAATCAATAACAGCCCCTGTGGTATTCAAAAAGGGTCTACCAAGGATAATCGACATACTATCATCCTCGGGAATATCAAGAATAACAAAGTTCGTTAAGATAGTGAAATTTGCAACCACAACAGGCACATCCTCACAAATACCGACAGGCATAGCAGTTGATTTATCAGCCATTTGCAAAGATATTTTAGTAGGTGTCAACTTATTCAATTAAAGTCTACGATATAAAGAGAGAGGCATAACACTAACACCGGCTCCAAGATCACATAAAGCAGTTCTAACATAATTTCTTTTAATGGAGCATGGTATAGTTGGTACCCCGGGGTCTCCAAGTTTCTTTGGTATTCCACCCTTAAAAGTATAATTAGCAAGCATGGTGGAAATTTCAGCTGCTGGTATCTTTCTTTTATTTGTAATGATATCCTTCATATACTTAGCATAAGGATTTACTTTAAGCATATTAGTTAAGCACATACGTAAGAAGATAGGTCTAATCATTTCAGCAAAGTGCTCAAAATCCTCATCATCCTTTGCCTTGGATGGTTTAGGAGGAAAGGGCATGGGTTTATGAACCCATGGTTCTCTTTCTCTACCGTGCTTCCTAGCGACAAAATCTCTCTTATCATAACGTTGATTCTTTGATTGCGGGTTATCAAGATCAACAACAGGTTCAATCTCTACTTCATTATTTTTGCTACGTTGAGCATCAACATGAACATTATCATTAACATTATCACTAGGTTCATGTTCATCACCTGATTGTGTTTCAGCATCAGAGATAGAAATATCATTAGGATTCTCAGGTGTGTCTACAACAGGTTCACTAGAAGCATGCAAAGTCCTATCGTTTTTCTTTTTCTTCTTTTTAGAAGAACTAGGTGCCTCTAAATTCTTTCTGTGAGAATCTTGGTCGGTTCTCTTAGGGTGGCCTTCAGGATACAAAGGTTCCTGAGTCATTCTACCAGTTCTAGTAGCCACTCTAACAGCAAAGTAATTTTTATTATTTAATTCATCAAGCAAATCATTTTGAACTTTAAGTACTTGCTCATCTTGAGTAGCAACCATAGAAGCATATTTGCTAACGAGTTTAAGTTCACCTTTAACTCTAGCCATATAATCACTCAAGTGTCCTATCTCAAAAGCATTATTCTTTAATTCTCTACCAACATAAGCATTAAAACTTTCTTGTCTAGACATAAAGTCATCAAATTCATCTAAGCAAGGGCTATGAAATTTAGTAGACGGGATTTCAACTTTGTCATATCTATAGAGAGAATTTACCTTTACTACCTGTGTCGGGTTATCAAGACAATGTGGTTCATCAATAGGCGGTATATTAAGACCATGTACTTCTTCAATAGGAGGTAAATTCTTAACATCTTCAGCTTTAATACCTTTTTCTTTCATTGATTTCTTTGCCTCTTGCATATCTTCAAGACTGAGAAATAAAACTCCTCTCTTCTTTGGAGTGGGTTTAGGAATAGGCTCGGGAGTTGGCTCAATTGGTTCAGGAATTACCTCAGGAATTGGCTCAGAAAGAGTCCAATTATTTTCATTAGTCAACATATTATTCAATAGTAATTCAGCTTCGTTGACTGTTCTTTCCCTGAAAACACAACCAGCACAACTATCCAAGTAGTCCTTGGAAGCATCGGTTAGTACATTATAAAAGATATCAAGTATTTCATTTTTCTTAAGAGGATGATCAGGCAAAGCATTAAGTAATCGGAGAAGCCTCCCCCAAGCTTGTGGGAGGCTCTCTTCTTCGATTTGCACAAAGTTATATATTTCCCGCAAGGCAGCTTGTTTCTTATGAGCAGGGAAATATTTAGCAGAGAAGTAATAAATCATATCCTGGGGACTACGCACACAACCAGGAGCAAGAGAATTAAACCAAGTATTAGCATCACCCTTTAATGAGAACGAAAATATATTAAGGATATAATAATAGCTAGACTTCTCATCATTAGTAAACAGGATGGCTATATCCACTACTGGAATCAGCTACTTTGCCATCTGCCAGATCTCTGCCGCCCGCTAGCGGACGGCAAAGAAGCTCTTTGCCATCAGCCACCGAAAAGTTGACGGCAAAGAAATGGCAGACGACAAAGAAGCTTTTTGCTAAGCGCCATTTCTTTGTCGTCCGCCAGCTGACGCCAAAGAGGGAGGTGGCCCCCACCCACCCGCCCGTTTAAAAAACTTAACGCCCCACCTCTTTGCCGTCCGCTAGCGGACGGTAAAGAGCAAAAAAGCGGACGACAAAGGCGGGCGGACGGCAAAGATTTTACTCATCTAACGGCGGCCGCGCCCCACCCCGCCCCTCTCTCTGTGTTTCTCTCTCTCTTCAAACGCGCGCCGCCGCCCCCACCACTCTCC
>NC_041389.1:555919771-555920320 GCF_002162155.2 Triticum dicoccoides
TTTTAGTTTTAGGTTTATGTTTAGTTTAGATTTAGTTTTAGTTTTAGTTTTAGGTTTAGTTTTAGGTCTATAGGTTTAGTTTTAGTTTAGTTTTAGGTTTAGATTTAGTTTTTTCCTTTTTTCTGTTTTTTTAGTTTTAGGTTTAGGTTTAGTTTAGTTTTAGGAAAGAAGAAGAAGAGAAAAAGAGGAGAGGAGGAGAAGAAGAAGAGGAAAAAGGAAAGGAAGAAGAAGAAGAGGAGGAGGAGAAGAAAAAAGAAGAAGAGGAAGAAGAAGAAAAAAGAGGAGAGGAGGAGAAGAAGAAGAGGAAAAAGGAAAGGAGGAGGAAGAAGAAGAAGAAGAAGAAGAAGAAGAAGAAGAAGAAGAAGGAAAAAAGGAAGAAAAGGAAGAAGAGGAATAAGAAGAAAAGGAAAAAAGAGGAAAAAACCCGACCTGACACGGTACCCCGACCCCGACCCGGCACCCCGACACGACACCCCAACCCCGAGACCCCGACACCGACACCCTGACCCCCACACCCTGACCCCGAGCCTGACCCGACACCCCGACCCC
>NC_041389.1:555920765-555924676 GCF_002162155.2 Triticum dicoccoides
GACACCGACACGACACCCCGAACCCCCGACCCCGAAACAGCACCCGATCCGACGCATATGCTTTGCTCCGGATCCGACGCATAAATTTCGTCAGTGCCTATTAGAGTGTAGGTTGCATGGACGTAATAAAATTAACAAAGTAGATCAACTGATGAATATATACATGGTGAATTATATATATAATTGTTGTGTGTCCAGTGATGATGATGATGATTATAGTGATGATAGTGATGATGATGATTATAGTGAGCCCATCATTGATTATAGTGATGATGATGATTATGCATTTATTGATGATACTGATCGAGATTATTAGTAGTGTCAGGTATTCAATTTTTTTATGTTGTACTTGATGATGATACACTTAAGTGATATACATATTATTATTCATGTCGGTACTTTTTTTATGTTGTACTAATTTCGTTTATTCTTTGTCATGGCAGGTGTTGAAAGATGGTGGGCGCTGGTCGGGAGCGCGCCGAGGCCCCTTCTTTGTCGGCGCGTGTTGCGAGGTCTTCCATTGCACACGCACCTCTCCGCCGAGCGTTGCTGGACAGTATGTCGACACCACTGGGCCCTTCTTCGTCGACTGCGGTGCCCAGCAGGGGACGAGGTAAGAAGAAGAGAGGAGGTGGAGCACGTGGTCGCGGGAGAGGAGGTAGGGTGACTCTTACGGCGCCTTCCTCGCCGCCACCCCCAGCTGTTTCACCCGAGCACATGACTGCTAGGGTGGACTCATCCGAGGAGGAGGCTACACGGACTCCGGTCCACGAGCCTCCGGTCCACGGGTCTTCGGCCCACGAGCCTCGGGTCGATGGGCCTTCGGCCCACGAGCCACCGGTCGACGGGACTTTGGCCCACGAGAGTTGGGCCCACGAGACCTCGGAGCAGTACACGTCTGGATGGGGTACCTGGTCGGGTCAGCCTGACGAGCCGAGTGGCCATGCTCATGATGGCGGGGAGCCGAGTGGCCATGCTGATGATGACGGAGAGCCGACTGATATTGAGGAGGAGGGGGGCAACGTCTACCAGTATGGTGCTACACGGCTCACGTCCGTGTCGGCGACCCGCGAGCAGAGGTGGTTGATTTTCCCTGATGGGGAGAGGTAAGTGCATTTAATCTTTTTGTACCTTCTGCATTCACGTTTCTTCAAATAACTAATGCGTTGGCCTTGTCATGCTGCAGGGGCTGGGACCACCATGAAAGTGTCCGCCGGCCCAACTCCATCCTTGGAGTTCTGATTCGGCAAAACTTCCCGGGGTTTGTCACGTTGCCTGGTGAGGGTCGGCTTCCAGAGGTTGGATTGAGTTGGGAGCACTACTTGGCTGCCCCGGCCCCACCTTGTGAGATTATCGACGGTGTCTTGTGCAAGACGAGGGCAGACATGGTGATGAGAAAGTTCTGGGTAATTTCTCGTTTACACAATTAAAAATCTTGAACTAGCTAGTTATTAATTGTACTAATCAATATTGTCTCATTTGATTGCAGACATTCTACAGGTGTGAGGAGGGATACGAGGAGGAGGCGGCAGATGTTATCGACAAGGAGTGCAAGCGCCTACTTCAGAACTTACGGCATGAGGTTCGGGTGCAGGCTGTTTGAGACTACTACGCCAGGCGTGGTATCAAGAAGCCCAAGAAGGAGTGCCGCGATAAGTTCTTGAGTAAGGAGCAGTACATGAAGGTAATTCTTAAGGCCTTGTACTTACTTCCTTCATTTAGTAATTCATAGCCGTAGCGCTCAAGTTTCTATTTGCTAACTTAGGCCCCTCCGAGATGGTGTGCGGATCGAATGGATTGTTGGGAGGTGTTGGTCAATGCGTGGTGCTCAAAACAATGGCGGGCCTCCCACAACGAGGCCAAGGACAAACGTGCCCAAATGGAAGGTGTGCCACACCACCAAGGCAGCTCCAACTTATTTCAGTACGGGCGGAAGTAGATATGTCGTTTGCTTCATGATTCATGCAATTCATTCATCATGCTAGCTTTAGCCCTTTAATTACTAATTTACTTTGTTTCTCTCTTTCAGGCACGCTACAATAAGGCGGATAAGGTGCCAGAGGTGTGCGACCTGTATGCCATGGCCCACACTGGCTCTTACAAGAAAGTCAAGGCATTCTCTGCATCTGACCTTGATGATCCAAAGAACTTCACCAACATCTCCGCCCACGACAAGCTCGTGCAATATAGAGATCAGAGGAAGGCGAGGAAAGGGGAGGACTTTAACCCGAGCCAGGGTCCCATTGATACAGAACTGCTGATGATATCTGGTGGCGGGAGGTCCCATGGCTCCATAGCCATGGGAGATGGACTTATCCATTGTCCTAGCACTCTCCCGGAGATCAAGGCGCGCCAGTCGAGCTCCGCTCCTGAGATAAGGCCTCGTGAACGGCCAGTCCAACTCGCCTTCAAGGTTAGTTATAAGAACTCAGCTATCTTTCTCCATTACATTGTGTGCGCTTCCATCAATGATTACAAATGGTCATGTGAGTGGTGTTGCAGGCTGCTATACAGAGTGAGAGAGATAGAACGGAGAAACTTCTGGCGGAGGCGGCGGAGAGGCCGCGGGAGTCGGAGGAGAGGACGACAAAGATGTTGGAGGAGGGGAGGGCACGGAATGACATGCAGGCAAGGGCCATGTACGAGCTCCTTGTGGTAAGTTTCTTCTGCAGATTACTTGCTAGTCTTAACATTTGAGTCTCATTACTAACTAGTATGACTCTGTTGTGAAAACCAAATGTGCAGTCTGTGTGCGAGAAGTCCGGTCCGACCGCTCCGCCAATGCCATTGATTGCTCCTTGAGCACGGTGAGTTTAATTAGAATGGACATTACTTGCTAGTCTTAACATTTGAGTGTCATAATGCTAACGAGACATTGGAAATGATCTTTGGTGCAACTTAACTCTAGAAACGCATCGCACGATCCTTCTCCAGCTACCGGCGCGAGCCAGCCCGCTCGTACACCTCCCTGATCTCGGTAAGTTTCTCTAGTGTTTTGCTTAACAAATGCATAAATACCTAGACTTAGCTTTATTTCCTCCAATATGCTTACCATAATGACCTAGAGTTAGCTTCTTTTCCTCCAAAATGACTTAATATGCTTACTGACCTCATAAACCATCTATTCTACCTAAGTTAGCTCTAAAACGATATGTACTTAGGTTACTTATGTCAAAAATTGCATAATTAGCTTAGTTAGCTCATAAACGATCCATTTTACCTAAGTTAGCTCTAAAATGACTCATTTTACCTTAGTTAGCTTACAAGTGATCCAATTTATCCAAGTTAGCTCTAAAATGACTCATTTTACGTAGATTAGCTCCTAAATGATCCATTTTACCTACGTTAGCTTTAAAATGACCCATTTCACCTAGGTTAGCTCTAAAATGACCCATTTCACCTAGGTTAGCTCCAAAATGACCCATTTCACCTAGATTTGCTCCTAAATGATCCATTTCACCTAAGTTAGCTAAAAACGATCCATTTCACCTAAATTAGCTCTTAAATGATCCATTTCACCTAAGTTAGCTAAAAAACGATCCATTTCACCTTAGTTAGCTCAAAAACGTGGCATTTCACCTTAGTTAGGTCATAAACGACTCATTTCAACTAAGTTAGCTCATAAAAGCTCATAAATGATCCATTTCACCTAAGTTAGCTCAAAAACGATCCATTTCACCTTAGTTAGCTCAAAAACGTGGCATTTCACCTTAGTTAGGTCATAAACAACCCATTTCAACTAAGTTAGCTCATAAAAGCTCATAAATGATCCATTTCACCTAAGCTAGCTAAATAAGATCCATTTCACCTTACTTAGCTCAAAAACGTGGCATTTCACCTTAGTTAGCTCATAAACGACCTGTTTCAACTAAGTTAGCTCATAAAAGCTCATAAATGATCCATTTCACCTA
>NC_041389.1:555925179-555942551 GCF_002162155.2 Triticum dicoccoides
CTAAGTTAGCTCAAAACCAATCCATTTCACCTTACTTAGCTCAAAAACGTGGCATTTCACCTTAGTTAGCTCATAAACGACCCGTTTCAACTAAGTTAGCTCATAAAAGCTCATAAATGATCCATTTCACCTAAGTTAGCTCAAAAACGATCCGTTTCACCTTACTTAGCTCAAAAACGATGCCCTTCACCTTAGTTAGCTCATAAACGACCCATTTCAACTAAGTTAGCTCATAAATGATCCATTTCAACTAAGTTAGCTCATAAACAACCCATTTCAACTTAGTTAGCTCTTATATGATCCATTTCACCTAAGTTAGCTCATAAATGACATATACTTCTTGTTCTAGTCTTCTTCTTGTTCTAGTCACCTATTTCTAACTTTCTTATTTACCATTTTGCAGACTTCATTCACTTCATGGAAGCTAGCTTGCTATGATGGAGTGTTTGCTTTTCCTTTGATGAAACTTTGCATTGTATCTAGCTTGCTATGATGGAACTTGCTATCTTGATGAAACTTTGCATTGTAATATGTATATGGATGGAACAATGTGTATGGATGGAACTTGCTTATGTATGAACAATGTGTATGGATGAAACTGATGTGATATGTGATATGAAACTTATGTGCTGGATATGTGATATGGACTAAATATATCTATATATGTCATATATATTTGCTGTGAAAATTGTTGGATTGAAAAAACAGAAAAAAGAGACAATATGCAGGCTCTTTGCGGTCTGCCACTGACGGCAAAGGTATCTTTGCCATCAGCAGCGGACGGCAAAGAGGCCACGTGGCAGGCAACTGTGCTTCCTGGGAGGCTGACCAATTTGGTTAGTTTGCCTACAGTGGCTGACGGCAAAGGTTTTGCCGCCCGCAGTGGACGGCAAAGGCCTGCCGTTAACCACCTAACAGAGTAACAACGCATCTATTGCCATCTGCCTTCTTTGCCGTCCGCTGCTGATGGCAAAGGACCTTTTGCCGTCAGCTGCCCGAAGCAGACATCAACGTAGCTCTTAGCCGTCCCCTACTTTGCCGTCCCCTTTTCCCGTCCACGGTAGACGGCAAAGGTCTTTGCCGTCCGCCATCCATGCCTTTGCCGTCCGCCGTGGCTGATGGCAAAGTAGCTGATTCCTGTAGTGATCATTCAACTTGGTGAGATGTGCCACAACAGTTTTAGATTCAAGGCCATAAAAAGGATCAGATTCAACCAAAGTAATTACTTCAGGATCAATAGAGAATTCATAATCCTTATCAGTAACATAGATAGGTGAAGTAGCAAAAGCAGGGTCAGGTTTCATTCTAGCATTAAGAGATTGCTGCTTCCATTTAGCTAATAACTTTTTAAGATCATATCTATCTTTGCAAGCAAAAATAGCTCTAGCAGCTTCCTCTTCCATAACATAACCCTCAGGAACAATAGGTAATTCATAATCAGGGGCAGAACTTTCATCATCACTATCATCAATAATAGCATCTTCAATAATTTCATTCTCTCTAACCCTAGCAAGTTGTTCATCAAGAAATTCACCTAATGGCACATTAGTATCATGCACAGAAGTAGTTTCATCATAAGTATCATGCATAGCAGAAGTGGCATCATCAATAACATGCGACATATTAGAATTCATAGCAGTAGCAGGTTTAGGTGTCGCAAGCTTACTCAAAATAGAAGGAGAATCTAGTGCAGAGCAAGATGGCAGTTCCTTACCTCCCCTCGTAGTTGAGGGAAAAATCTTGGTTCTTTCGTCTTTCAAGTTCCTCATAGTGATCAACAGATATAAATCCCAAGTGACTCAAAGAATAGAGCTATGCTCCCCGGCAACGGCGCTAGAAATTAGTCTTGCTAACCCACAAGTGTAGGGGATCGTGACAGCTTTTGAGGGTAGAGTATTCAACCCAAATTTATTGATTCGACACAAGGGGAGCCAAAGAATATTCTTAAGTATTAGCAGTTGAGTTGTCAATTCAACCACACCTGGATAAATTAGTATCTGCAGCAAAGTATTTAGTAGCAAAGTAGTATAATAGTAAAGGTAACAGTAGCAAAAGTAAAGATAATAGTTTTGTAGTAGATGTCATAGTAGCAACGGAAAAGTAAATAAGCGAAACACAAGATGTGAAAAGCTCGTAGGCATTGGATCAGTGATGGATAATTATGTCAGATGCGATTCCTCATGTAATAGCTATAACATAGGGTGACACAGAACTAGCTCCAGTTCATCAATGTAATGTAGGCATGTATTCTGAATATAGTCATACGTGCTTATGGAAAAGAACTTGCATGACATCTTTTGTCCTACCCTCCCGTGGCAGCGGGGTCCTAGAGGAAACTAAGGGATATTAAGGCCTCCTTTTAATAGAGAACCAGACCAAAGCATTAACACATAGTGAATACATGAACTCCTCAAACAACGGTCATCACCGAGAAGGTATCCCGATTATTGTCACTTCGGGGTTGTCGGATCATAACACATAATAGGTGACCATCCAGCAAGCCTATGATGGAATTACTCACGCACGGCGGTGAGCATCATGAAATTGGTGATGGAGGATGGTTGTTGATGACGACGGCGGTGAATCCCCCTCTCCGGAGCCCCGAACGGACTCCAGATAAGCCCTTCCGAGAGATATTAGGGCTTGGCGGCGGCTCCGTATCGTAAAACGCGATGAAGCTTTCTCTCTGCTTTTTTTCTCCGTGAAACGGAATATATGGAGTTGGAGTTGAGGTCGGTGGAGCGTCAGGGGGGCCATGAGACAGGGGGGCGCGCCCAGGGGGGTGGGCGTGCCCCCACCCTCGTGGACAGGGTTTGGGCCCCCTCGTCTTGATTCTTTCGCCAGTATTTTTTATATTTCCAAAACTTATCTCCGTGGATTTTCAGGTCATTCCGAGATCTTTTGTTTTCTACACATAAAACAACATCATGGCAGTTCTGCTGAAAACGGCGTTAGTCCGTGTTAGTTTCATTCAAATCATGCAAATTAGAGTCCAAAACAAGGGCAAAAGTGTTTGGAAAAGTAGATACGTTGGAGACGTATCACTTGTCTCCGCCTGTACTTCCTGAACTACCTCGACTCATACCGCTACGCACCATAGCTGCGGCGTGTCTCTTCTATGATTGCTGAGACGGCAGAGACGGCTGACGTGGCTGAGTTGGAGGAGGAGTGGCCTGACACTGTGCCGGACTTGAAGCAGGAGGTGTGGCCTGACACGGTGTCGGACTTGAAACAGGAGGAGTGGCCTGATGATGTGCATGACTTGAAGCAAGAGTCTGCTCACGCATTCGTGGACTTGGAGGAGGTGGCGGACTTCAAGGAGGAGTCAGCTCACGCGTTCGTGGACTTGGAGGAGCGGGAGTCTGCTGACTCAGTGGCGGACTTCGAGGAGGAGTCGGTAGACGCGATGTCAGTGGACTTCGAAAGATGATGCAATCCTTTCTCCATATGATGATACGATGTATGGCCTCTCCCAGTGTGCGCTCGTCGTCACCTCCAGGAATGTCAAGCTGTAGCCCCGAATATGGGTCCACCACTTCATCAACCAAGACACGAGCATAGCCCTCTAGAATCGGGGTGCAATGGAAGGTTGCTTCGGGGTCAATTGTAAAATCAACTGCGTCCGCCACCTTCATGGATATGTTCTTCATTTCGGAGTGTAGCTCACAGTTAGTGTTCTCTATGATGTCATCCACAGGGTATGTATCGTCCAGCAGTGTGTCGCCCGGGGCAGAACCAACGCTGCTTCTCGGCATGGATGGGACGGTGCTATCCAATGCTGGACGATCATCCGCTTGCTGCTGCCGCTGCTGAGACCACCTTTCCTGGCTAAGTGAGTCGACCTGCTGCTGCTGCCGGAATTTGAGTGCCAAGTCCGCGTGCCTTGCCTCTAGGCCTTGAAGGCGTTCTGCGTCCTGCTTCCTCTGCTCCTCCTCCAGCTTCCTCTTCTTCTCCTCCTCCATCTTGTTTCTTGCACGGGTCATGTAGTCATCGTTCCATTCCAAAAAGCCCTCATACCAGGGAATAACACCCTTGCCTCGTGATCTTCCCGGGAGTTTAGGATTGCCTAGGGTGCGCGTAAACTTGTCATTCTCTGTGTTGGGCGTGAACACCCCCTTTCGAGCATCTTCTATTGCGTTGATGACCCACAAGTGTGGGGGATCAATCATAGTACTTTCGATAAGTAAGAGTGTCGAACCCAACGAGGAGCAGAAGGAAATGATAAGCAGTTTTCGGTAAGGTTTTCTCTGCAAGCACTGAAATAGTAGGTAATAGATAGTTTTGTGAGAAGACAAATAGTAATGAGTAACGAGTAAATAAAGTAAATAAAGTGCACCAAGGTGGCCCAATCCTTTATGTAGCAAAGGATAAGCCTGTACAATTTCTAATAATGAGAAAGGAGCTCCCGAGGACACATGGGAATTATCGTCAAGCTAGTTTTCATCACGTTCATATGATTCGCATTCGGTACTTTGATAATTTGATATGTGGGTGGACCAGTGCTTGGGTACTGCCCTTACTTGGACAAGCAGCCCACTTATGATTAACCCCTATTGCAAGCGTCCGCAACTACAAAAGAAGTATTAAGGTAAACCTAACCATAGCATTAAACATATGGATCCAAATCAGCCTGTAACGAAGCAACGCATAAACTAGGGTTTAAGCTTCTATCACTCTAGCAACCCATCATCTACTTATTACTTCCCAATGCCTTCCTCTAGGCCCAAATAATGGTGAAGTGTCATGTAGTCGACATTCAGATAACACCACTTGAGGAAAAGACAACATACATCTCATCAAAATATCGAACGAATACCAAATTCACATGACTACTAATAGCAAGACTTCACCCATGTCCTTAGGAACAAATGTAATTACTCACAAAGCATATTCATGTTCATAATCAGAGGGGTAATAATATGCATAAAGGATCTGAACATATGATCTTCCACCAAATAAACCAATTAGCATCAACTACAAGGAGTAATCAACACTACTAGCAACCCACATGTACCAATTTGTGCTTTTGATACAAGATTGGATACAAGAGATGAACTAGGGTTTTGAGAGGAGATGGTGCTGGTGAAGATGTTGATGGAGATTGAGCCCCTCCTGATGAGAGGATCATTGGTGATGACGTTGGTGATGATTTCCCCCTCCCGGAGGGAAGTGTCCCCAGCAGAATAGCTCCCCGGAGCCCTAGATTGGTTCCGCCAAGGTTCCGCCTAGTGGCGGTGAAGTTTCGTCCCGTAAGCTTGCCCACGATTTTTTCCAGGGTAAAAGTTCTAATATAGCAGAAGATGGACACTGGGGGCCCACCAGGGGGTCCAGGAGACTGGGGGCGCGCCCAGTAGGGGGGGGCACTCTCCTGGCTGATGTGTGGGCCCACTGGTGTATTTCTTTCGCCAATAATTCTTATTAATTCCAATAAGATGTTTTGTGGAGTTTCAGGATTTTTGGAGCAGTGCGGAATAGGTTTCCAATGTTTGCTCCTTTTCCAGCCAGAATTCCAGCTGTCGGCATTCCCCCTCTTCATGGTAAACCTTGTAAAATAAGAGAGAATAGCCACAAGTATTGAGATATAATGTGTAATAACAACCCATAATGCAATAAATATTGATATAAAAGCATGATGCCAAATGGACGTATCATGCATCAAGTATCTTTTGTTCGGCTCCTTTTAGACTTGCCTTCTTCGAAACCAGGCTCGTATTCTGGTCCAATGCCCCCCCCATGCGCATAGAACCAAGTTCTGCACCTGGGGGGCAGCTCCTAGTAACCGAAGTGACCCCTATATCCTCCGTCTCTTCCTTAGACTTATCCCACTTAGGCATTCCCACCGCGTAGCCACCTGGACCCAGCCTATGGAACTGCGTCTTTGCGGCATTGGCCTTGTTTTTATCGACCGTTCCTTAGATAATTCTGATTTCTTGAATTTCACGAAATCGGCCAAGTGTTCTCTTCGCTTCTCAAGTGTTCCCTTGAATTCTGGAGTCTTCCTTTCTGTAGCGAGGTAGTTGGCCCATACAGTTTTCTTGTGGGTGTTGAATGCAATTGCCATCTTCTTAAGAGCAGCGTCCTTGACTTTCTGCACATCTACATCAGTGAAATAATCTGGTAGGGTGAAATGTTCCATCAGAGATTCCCAAAGGTTTTTTTTGCTCTATCGTCGACCCAAGTAACACCTGGAAGTTTAGTTTTTTGGCTCTTTCCATTCTTGAATGGAGATTGGGAGTTGGTCCTTCACAAGAAGTCCGCACTGACGAGTCTACTTGTTCGCCATGTTCTTAGGCGTGAGGGGTTCGCCACTAGCTTTGATGGAGTCGATGTTGTACTTTATACCCTCCTTCAACTTTTTGCCCGGGGATCGCTTTGTCCTGTTGTTTGTCGAAGCAGATTTGCTCGATCTAGAGGGCTAAAAGAAGAAAGATGTTTCGTGGAGTTTCAGGATTTTTGGAGCAGTGCAGAATAGGTTTCAAATGTTTGCTCCTTTTCCAGCCAGAATTCCAGCTGTCGGCATTCCCCCTCTTCGTGGTAAACCTTGTAAAATAAGAGAGAATAGCCATAAGTATTGAGATATAATGTGTAATAATAGCCCATAATGCAATAAATATTGACATAAAAGCATGATGCAAAATGGACGTATCAACTCCCCCAAGCTTAGACCTCGCTTGTCCTCAAGCGGAAGCCGATATCCAAAAATATGTCCACATGTTTAGAGATAGAGGTGTCAATAAAAATAAAATACGGACATGAGGGCATCACGATCATTCTTATAACAACAACATATATAGATTTTATCATATGATTTCCTATGCTCAAGTGACAATCAATTCACAATGTCAAGTATGGTTCAAAAACTTCATTGGGAACTAACAAACTATAATCTCAGTCATTGAAGCAATTGCATATTGTCATAACATCAGAAAGAGTCAACAATAGAGCTTTTCAGCAAGCTCACATACTCAACTATCTTGTAGTCTCCTATAATTGCTAACACTCACACAATACTTGTGGTTATGGAATTTCAGCCGGACACTGAGAAAGATAGGGGCTTATTGTGTTGCCTCCCAACGTATTCACCTTTAGGTGATGTCAACAATAATAGCCCATGCTAACTAACATCCAGTTGGATATATATATCATGATCTTTCAAACACGAGGAGCTTGCCAAAGGATAATATGAAAAAGGGAAAGGTGAGGATCACCTTGACTCAAGAATAAAGTAAAAACATAAAGTAAAAGATAGGCCCTTCGCAGAGGGAAGCAGAGGTTGTCATGTGCGTTTAGGGTTGATGCACAAAATCTTAATGCAAAAGAACGTCACTTTATATTGCCCCTTGTGTGTGGACCTTTATTATGCAGTCCGTCGCTTTTATTACTTCCACAACAAGATCGTACAAAGCTTATTTTCTATGCACTAATAAGTCATACATATTTAGATAGCAATTTTTATTGCTTGCAACATGACAACTTACTTGAAGGATCTTACTCCATCCATAGGTAGGTATGGTAGACTCTCATGGCAAAACTGGGTTTAAGGATATTTGGAAGCACACGTAGTATCTCTACTTGGTGCAGGGAATTTGGCTAGCATGAGGGGGAAAGGCAAGCTCAACATGTTTGGAATGTCAATGACAATATACTTTAACTGAGATGTGCGAAAACATAAACCATTACGTTATCTTCCTTGTCCAATGTCAACTCTTTTAGCATGTCATACCTAATGAGTGCTCCCAATTATAAAAGGTGTCCAAGATAATATATTTATATGTGCACCCCTCTTTCCTTATCACTTCCTATTAATTGCAACGATGACCAAAACTACGTTCATCAACTCTCAACAACTTTTATGCCTCATACGTTCTATGTATGAAGTCATCACTATCCATAAGATCAATATGAACTCTTTTATTCTTTCTACTTTCTCAAAATCATGGCAACATAGCAAAGCCCTTGACTCAACACTAATCTTTATTGTAGATTGCTCACGGACTCAATTACATAAAGAGATCACAAAGCAAAACTCAAACTACTTGATATCAAAACTTCAATCTACTAGATAAAGATACTACTAAAAGGATCAAACTAAATAAAACTGTAAAGATAGGAGTGTGATGGTGATACGATACCTGGGTAGCTCCCCCAAGCTTGGCAGTCACCAAGGGGAGTGCCCATACCCATGTGATTATTTCTCCTTCTTCACAGCTGGTGTTATGATCTTCTTGGCGATGATGCCCTTCAGGATACGGTTCTCCTCCTCGAGCTTATTGACTTGTTGTTTGAGGTCCATAATTTCTTTACGGAGCTTGCCCGTAACGGCCAAAGCTCCTTTTACCCAAGGATGCTGCATAGCTTCCGGAGAACAAGTGAAACTCCTTTTCATATTTTCATAAGAAAGAAATCTAAAGTTGGAAGGGGTGACCGAAGTAGGGATAGCCAGGCTAGGTAGTTCCCCCATAGTGAATTCTGCTTGGAGATGAGAGGTAACTTCTTGATCCTCCTCCATGGCATCTATCCTTTTCAAATAAGCCTCCATCTCATCCTCTGTTGATGGTCCAAAGTGATAGGCATCACTATTAGCTCCTGGACCTGGTGCTGGGTGAAACACCCGACTATCCCCGACTGACTCCTGAGAAGACATCTTGCTTTATTCTGCAACAGGAACAGCTCCAAACAAAAACAGAGGATATTTGCGTCATACGGTGGTCAAAATCTTCGGGAGTATATATAATGAATTTTTACCAACCAAAATACGTAATGTGCAAGAAAACGGAGTCCGGAAGGCACACGAGCTGCCCACGAGACAGGGGGGCGCGCCCAGTAAGAGGGGGCACGCCCTCCACTCTCATGGAGGCCTCGTGTCCCTTTCGGACTACTTTTTTCTTCGTAAAATTCTTAAATATTCCAAAACTGATAAAAAATGCCATTGGAGTTGTTTTGGAGTCGGTTTACTTACCGTACCACATACCTATTCCTTTTGGAGTCTGGAACGTTCTGGAAAGTGTCCCTTATGTATTCCTCAGGAGTTATGGTTTCAATAATATTAGTTTCAATATTGATAGGATTACTTGAAATATAATGTTTAATTCTTTGACCGTTTACCACCCTTGGACTTGTGCCTTCGAAGTTGTTGATTTTTATAGCACCAGAACGATAGACCTCCTCGATAACATAGGGACCTTCCCATTTTGAGAGAAGTTTTCCTGCAAAAAATCTTAAACGAGAGTTGAATAATAATACATAATCTCCTACGTTAAACTCACGCTTTTGTATCCTCTTATCATGCCAGCATTTGACTTTTTCTTTGAATAGCTTGGCATTCTCATATGCTTGGGTTCTCCATTCATCATGTGAGCTAATATCAAACAACCTCTTCTCACCAGCAAGTTTGAAGTCATAATTGAGCTCTTTAATAACCCAATATGCCTTATTTTCAAGTTCAAGAGGTAAATGACACGCTTTTCCATAAACCATCTTACAAGGAGACATACCCATAGGATTTTTGTATGCAGTTCTATAGGCCCATAATGCATCATCAAGTTTTTTGGACCAATTCTTTCTAGATCTATTCACAGTCTTTTGCAAAATTAATTTGAGCTCTCTATTGCTCAACTATACTTGACCACTAGACTGCAGATGATAAGGAGATGCGATTCTATGATTCACATCATACTTAGCAAGCATCTTACGGAAAGCACCATGAATAAAATGTGAACCACCATCAGTCATAAGATATCTAGGGACTCCAAACATCGGAAAAATAACTTCTTTAAGCCTTTTAATAGAAGTGTTATGATCAGCACTACTAGTTGGAATAGCTTCTACCCACTTAGTAACATAATCAACAACAACTAAAATATGTGTATAACCATTGGAGGCAGGAAAAGGTCCCACATAATCAAAGCCCCAAACATCAAACGGTTCAATAACCAGAGAATAATTCATATGCATTTCTTGACGTCTACTAATGTTACCTACTCTTTGGCATTCATCACAAGATAATACAAACTTACGAGCATCTTTGAAGAGAGTAGGCCAATAAAAACCATATTGTAGTACCTTGTGTGCAGTTCTATCTCCAGCGTGGTGTCCTCCATAAGATTCAGAGTGACACTTATGTAGAATCTGTTCCTGTTCATGCTCAGGCACACAACGTCTAATAACACCATCTACTCCTTATTTATAAAGGTGTGGGTCATCCCAAAAGTAATGTCTTAAATCATAAAAGAACTTTTTCTTTTGCTGGTATGTGAAACTAGGAGGTATGAATTTAGCAACAATGTAATTAGCATAATCAGCATACCAAGGAGCAGTATGAGAAGCATTAATGACCGCTAATTGTTCATCAGGAAAACTATCATCAATAGGCAGTGGGTCATCAAGAACATTCTCTAACCTAGACAAGTTATCTGCAACGGGGTTCTTAGCTCCCTTTCTATCAATAATATGCAAGTCAAATTCTTGGAGCAAGAGAACCCATCTAATGAGTCTAGGCTTAGCATCTTCTTTTCCATAAGATATGTAATAGCAGCATGATCAGTGTGAATAGTAACTTTGGAATCAACAATATAAGGTCTAAACTTATCACATGCAAACATGACTGCTAAGAACTCTTTTTTAGTAGTAGCATAATTTCTTTGGGCAGTATCAAGAGTCTTACTAGCATACTGGATAACATTCAATTTCTTATTGACTCTTTGCCCTAGAACAGCACCTACAGCATAATCACTAGCATCACACATAATTTCAAAGGTAAATTCCAATCAGGTGGCTGAACAATAGGTGCAGTTATCAAAGCTTTCTTAAGTATTTCAAATGCTTCTACAGAATCTTCATCAAAGACAAAAGGAATCTCTTTTTGCAATAAATTAGTCAAAGGCCTAGAGATTTTAGAAAAGTCTTTAATGAACCTCCAAAAAACTCGGCATGACTAAGGAAACTTCTTATACTTTTTATGTCCTTGGGACATGGCATCTTTTCAATAGCATCAACTTTGGCTTTATCAACTTCAATACCTCTCTCGGAGATCTTATGCCCCAAAACAATGCCTTCGTTAACCATAAAGTGACAATTTTCCCAATTCAGGGTGAGACTAGTGTCTTCGCATCTCTACAAAACTCGATCAAGGTTGCTCAAACAATCATCAAAAGAGGACCCATAAACGGAGAAATCATCCATGAATACCTCACAAATCTTTTCAAAAAAATCAGAGAATATAGCCATCATGCATCTTTGAAAGGTAGCAGGTGCATTACATAAACCAAAAGGCATACGTCTATAAGCAAAGATACCAAAAGGGCAAGTAAAAGTAGTTTTAGATTGATCCTTCACTGACACAGGTATTTGGGAGAAGCCAGAATAACCATCTAGAAAGCAGAAATGTGTGTGTTTGGATAGTCTTTCTAGAATTTGATCAATAAAAGGTAAAGGGTAATGATCTTTCTTAGTAGCTTTATTTAACTTACGGAAATCAATTACCATCCTATAACCTGAAATAATTCTTTGCGGGATCAATTCATCTTTATCATTAGGAACAACAGTAATACCTCCCTTTTTAGGAACGCAATGGACAAGGCTTACCCATTCACTATCAGCAACGAGATAAATAATACCTGCCTCAAGGAGCTTTAGTATCTCCTTTCTTACCACTTCTTTCATCTTGGGATTTAGTCGTCTTTGAGGATCTCTAACTGGTTTGGCATCTTTCTCCACTGTAATTTTGTGTTGGCATAATGTGGGACTAATGCCCTTAAGATCATCCAGAGTATATCCAATAGTTGCTCGGTGCTTCTTCAGAGTTTTCAATAATCTTTCTTCTTCTTGCTCTGAAAGGTTAGCACTAATAATAACAGGATATATTTTCTTTTCATCAAGATAAGCATACTTAAGATTATCAGGTAAAGGTTTGAGTTCAAACACGGGATCACCCTTGGGTGGAGGGGGATCCCCAAGAATTTCAACGGGGAGGTTATGTTTTAGAATAGGTTCCTATTTAAGGAACACTTCATCTATTTCCCTTCTTTCCTTCATAAACATATCATTTTCATGGTCTAGCAAATATTGTTCTAATGGATCAGTAGGAGGCCCAACAATGGAGGCAAGACCAATAATTTCATCCTTACTAGATGGTTCCCTATCACGAGGTTGTCTACGAAACTTCTTGATATAAGAAGTTTAATAGTAACATCAATGTCTTCTAATTCAATGGGTGCAATGTCATGCATAATTTCTTGATATAAGGTATAAGGTATTACACTAGCACTAGCACCCATATCACATAAGCCATGATAACAATGATCTCCTATTTTAACAGAAATAACAGGCATGCCTATGATAGGTCTATGTATCTTAGTATCTGGTCTAGCAATATTAGCAGTCTCACCACAGAAATAAATAACATGCCCATCTAAATCATCATCCAAGAGATCTTTAACCATAGCTATACTAGGTTCAACATTAATTTGCTCAGGAGGTGTATAAGTCCTAGTATTACTCTCATGAACAACAGTCGAAGCTTTAGCATGATCTTTTATCCTAACAGGAAAACGAGGTTTCTGAACATAAGTAGTAGGAATAATAGGATCACTATAAGTGATAGTCTTTTCTTTGACTATAATAGGTGCAACTACTTTCACTTCAATAGGAGGATTATATTTAAACCACTTCTCTTTAGGGAGATCAACGTGAGTAGCAAAAGATTCACAGAAAGAAGCTACTATCTCAGAGTCAAGTCCATACTTAGCGCTAAATCCACGAAAAGCATCGGTATCCATAAATAATTTAACAAAATCGAACTTAGGTGTCATACCTGACTCCTTACCATCGTCGGAACCCCAATCTTCAGAGTTGCATTTAATTCTTTCCAATAAGTCCCATTTGAAATCAATAGTCTTCAGCATATAAGAACCAGCACAGGAAGTATCGAGAAGGTTGCGATTATTAAGAGAAAGCCGAGCATAAAAGTTTTGAATAATCATTTCCCGGGAGAGCTCATGATTGGGGCATGAATATAACATTGACTTAAGCCTCCCCCAAGCTTGAGCGATGCTTTCTCCTTCGCGAGGCCATAAATTATATATGTAATTACGATCACGATGAACAAGATGCATACGATAGAACTTCTGGTGAATTCCAACTTCAATAGCTTATAATTCCAAGATCTCGTATCATCACATAGCCTATACCATGTCAATGCATCTCCCTTCAAAGATAAAGGGAAGACCTTCCTTTTGACAACATCATCCGGAATACCTACAATCTTAAATAATCCATAAACTTCATCCACAAAGACAAGGTGTAAATCGGGATGTAAGGTTCCATCTCCTGCAAATGGATTAGCTAGCAGTTTCTCTATCATAACCAAAGGAATCTCAAAGTAAATATTTTCATAAAGTTCAGTAGGTTGAGGAGCAACTCTTTGCTCTTCTGGTCAGGGTGAAGATACCCCGAACAAGCCCCTCAAAGGATTAGTTTCCATAGTGACAAGTAACAGAAAATTTCAGCACACTATATAAATGTTTCCTTACCAAGTTCCACTCACCAAAAGCGCTACACTCCCCGGCAACAGCGCCAGAAAAGAGTCTTGATGACCCACAAGTGTGGGGGATCAATCTTAGTCCTTTCGATAAGTAAGAGTGTCGAACCCAACGAGGAGGAAGGAAATGATAAGCAGTTTTCGGTAAGGTTTTCTCTGCAAGCACTGAAAAAGTAGGTAATAGATAGTTTTGTGATAAGACAAATAGTATCGAGTAACGAGTAAATAAAGTAAATAAAGTGCAGCAAGGTGGCCCAATCCTTTATGTAGCAAAGGATAAGCCTGGACAATTTCTAATAATGAGAAAGGAGCTCCCGAGGACACATGGGAATTATCGTCAAGCTAGTTTTCATCACGTTCATATGATTCACGTTCGGTACTTTGATAATTTGATATGTGGGTGGACCGGTGCTTGGGTACTGCCCTTACTTGGACAAGTAGCCCACTTATGATTAACCCCTATTGCAAGCATCCGCAACTACAAAAGAAGTATTAAGGTAAACCTAACCACATCGTTAAACATATGGATCCAAATCAGCCCCTAACGAAGCAATTCATAAACTAGGGTTTAAGCTTCTGTCGCTCTAGCAACCCATCATCTACTTATTACTTCCCAATGCCTTCCTCTAGGCCCAAATAATGGTGAAGTGTCATCTAGTCGATGTTCACATAACACCACTAGAGGAAATGACAACATACATATCATCAAAATATCGAACGAATACCAAATTCACATGACTACTAATAGCAAGACTTAACCCATGTCCTCAGGAACAAACGTAACTACTCACAAAGCATATTCATGTTCATAATCAGAGGGGTAATAATATGCATAAAGGATCTGAACATATGATCTTCCACCAAATAAACCAATTAGCATCAACTACAAGGAGTAATCAACACTACTAGCAAGCCACAGGTACCAATTTGTGGTTTTGATACAAGATTGGATACAAGATATGAACTAGGGTTTTGAGAGGAGATGGTGTTGCTGAAGATTTTGATGGAGATTGACCCCCTCCCGATGAGAGGATCGTTGGTGATGACGTTGGTGATGACGTTGGTGATGATTTCCCCCTCCCAGAGGGAAGTGTCCTCGGCAGAACAGCTCCGCGGGAGCCCTAGGTTGGTTCCGCCGAGGTTCCGCCTCGTGGCGGCGGAGCTTCGTCCCGTAAGCTTGCCCATGATTTTTTCCAGGTTAAAAGCTCTAATATAGCAGAACATGGACACCGGGGGTGCACCAAGGGGTGCAGGAGACAGGGGGCGCGCCCAGTAGGGGGGGGAGGGGCGCCCCCACTCTCCTGGCTGAGGTGTGGGCCCCTGGTGTATTTCTTTCGCCCAATAATTCTTATTAATTCCAAAAATATGTTTCATGGAGTTTCAGGATTTTTGGAGCAGTGCAGAATAGGTTTCCAACTTTTGCTCCTTTTCCAGCCAGAATTCCAGCTGCCGGCATTCCCCCTCTTCATGGTAAACCTTGTAAAATAAGAGAGAATAGCCATAAGTATTGAGATATAATGTGTAATAACAGCCCATAATGGACTAAATATTGATATAAAAGCATGATGCAAAATGGACGTATCATGCGTCAAGTATCTTTTGTTCGGCTCCTTTTAGACTTGCCTTCTTCGAAACCAGTCCTGTCTTCGGGTCCAACGCCCCCCCCCCCCTCATGCGCATAGAACCAAGTTCTGCACCTGGGGGGGCAGCTCCTAGTAACCGGAGTGACCCCTGTATCCTCCGTCTCTTGCTCAAACTTATACCACTTAGGCATTCCCACCGCGTAGCCACCTGGACCCAGCCTATGGAACTGCATCTTTTTTGCGGCATTGGCCTTGTTTTTTATCGATCTTTCCTTAGATAATTCTGATTTCTTGAATTTCACAAAATCGGCCCAGTGTTCTCTTTGCTTCTCTAGCGTTCCCTTGAATTCTGCAGTCTTCCTTTCTGCAGCGAGGTAGTTGGCCCATACAGTTTTCTTGTGGGTGTTAAATGCAATTGCCATCTTCTTAAGAGCAGCGTCCTTGACTTTCTTAGGGCGAAATGTTCCATCAGAGATTCCCAAAGGTTGTTTTTACTCTGTCGTCGACCCAAGTAACACCTGGACGTTTAGTTTTTGGATCTTTCCATTCTTGAATGGAGATCGGGAGTTGGTCCTTCACAAGAACTCTGCACTGACGAGTCCACTTGTTCGCAATGTTCTTAGGCGTGAGGGGTTCACCACTATCTTTGATGGAGTCGATGTTGTACTTTACACCCTCCTTCAACATTTTGCCCGGGCCTCTCTTTGTCCTTCTGTCTGTAGAAGCACATTTGCTCGATCCGGAAGGCTAAAAGAAGAAAGATTGATTCGTTAATATATCTTCAAATAGAAAAAAAATGTGATGATCACCATATGCCTGCTTATATAAATATACCTCGTCGGTAGTCTTTGTTATTCCAAGATCAACATTATTGTCTGTGTCATCATTGTCTGCGTCATCATAATCATAATCATAGTTCATGACTTCATTAGCTCGGTCGTCGAGATCGAATATCTAATCAGCACCCTCTCCGGTATTGTTCAGATATTGGGAGCCGTCATCTGCTTCATTCAGATCATCTAGCCTGCGAGGGCTGCGTATGATGTCAAACAATTCCTCTCCTCTCTCTCTGCCGGTATTATCCGCCATAGCTTTTACTTAACTAATACAGAAGAAATATAAAAGAATTTAGTATTCAATAAGGAAAAACTGAATCATAAACATAATATGCATAGTCTCGATTAATATATAATCTCGGATACATCGTCTTGAATAATATATATAATCTCGAATACATCATCTCGAATATTATATATAGAATACATCACTGGCTAGGTACCTAATAAAGGTCGAGTACTACAGAAGAATCTAGGCCGCTCGCGGTTCCTGGGGCGCTGGCGATGGACACTCAAAGAGAAGGAACCATCACATGATCATATCTCCGGTCATCTGCCCAAAGAACCTGCCAAGTATTGGAGAACCTGATGTCCACAGCAGCCATGTAGCGATGGACGTCCTCGTCCTCCTCCCTAACACGGCGACGCACCACCTCCGGCGGGGCCGGCTCCCTCTGCACCGAATGTGGCCCACGCGAACGCCACCAAAGGAGATTAGGGTCGACGACGGGACCCGAGGCCGGTTTCCTCACCAAGCGGCGCGCGCGCCCCTCCAGGTAGCACCTCCCAGTGCCTGTCCGGCGGAGCCTAGTCCCGGACATGGGTTAGCCAGACGTCGTTGCGAACGGGTCGACGGCGAGGATGCGGGCCGGGCATATCGTCGAGAACAAATACTATATGCCCGCAAAAAGTAACATTTTTTAAATGATTGGATTGTGATAACTAAAATTCTATATGCAAATTCTAACAATTTGACATTAATCTAATTCATCTAACTAAAACTAATTCTAAAATTTCTAACATTTCTATATATATAACTAACACTTCTATAACATTCCTAATATTTCTATAACTAAAAAACAGAAAATTGCTAACATTTCTATAAATATTTCTATAACAAAAAAACAGAAAAAAATTTATAACATTTCTATAACTAAAAACAGAAAAATTTCTAACATTTCTATAGATATTTCTATAACAAAAAACAGAAAAATTTCTATAACTAAAAAACTAATGTGTGTGTGTGGACATGGCGACCGGGGCAGGAGCTCACCAGCGAGGCGCGGCGACGGGGACGGAGACGGGTGGTGACGACGGGGATGGGGACGGGGCGGCGACGACGGGGACGGGGACGGGCCAGGCGGGGACGACAGGGACGGGGACGGGCCGGGGCGCGATGACGGGGACGGCCAGGGC
>NC_041389.1:555943123-555954478 GCF_002162155.2 Triticum dicoccoides
CCAACCAGTACTAAAGACCCACCATTTAGTACCGGTTGGAGCCACCACCCGGTACTAAAGGTGGTGCGCTGGTGCAGGTGCGGTGCGGCAAGTTTGGTCCCACCTCGCTAGCCGAGGAGCGTCCGCACTGGTTTATAAGCCCCAGTGCGGTAGCTCTCTCGAGCTCCTCTCCAAAGCAGGCCTACTGGGCCTACCTGTTCTCTGCTGCCCTATGGGCCTACTGGGCCTTTGCGGGCCTGCATCCTGTCCCAAGAACATGATGGGTTTCTAGTCATATGCAGGCCGCTCTGGCCCAGTAGGCGGGCTTTTTATTTTCTTATTTTTATTGCTTTATTTATTTTTGGTTTTTTATTTTTGAGTTGATTTTTGCTGTATTTAGAGTTTCTTTGTGTATATGTTTGCTTTAGGTACAAAAAATTACAAACTTTCTGTTAGTGCCGGTAGTTTCCAAATTTGAATAGTTTAAATTTTGAATTATTTGAAATTTGTGTGAATCACTAGTTTGTGAATAACTTAACTTTGAAAATAGATTTTTCAGTGATTCTTTTTTCTTATGTTTAATATTAGTATGTTTTATCATTATATTCAATTTGGTATGCTTAGGTTATTTAAAAAATGAAATGCCTTTGTAACAGATGAGTTTTCGTCTGAAACCCTGATACTTCAAAAGAGATTGTCCATTTTGTACACGAAGTGCATCCAATTTTTGCGGTAACCCTCTCTACTCTTTTGCACATGCTATGTGGGTGAAATTATGATACTATGCCAACTTTCAACCTTTTCTGAGTTCATTTGAAATGCTTTTCAATTTCAGTGTCATTTTGCTAAAAAATCAATAAATGCATGAAAGAATTTGTTTGCACATAAAATTTCTTCGCATTTCAAATGCCAAAACACATAACTACCCTAACTATTACAGAGATTCCCTCCTAGGTGTGAAACACAGAAGAAAGTGATGATAGTGAAGCCGATCACAACCCAGATCTTTGGGTGTGAAACTTTTTCTTCGCGTGTGTCCCTTTGCGTCGTAGTCATGGAAAATCTTCATCATTTAATTGGATGATCGGGTCAATATTCACTGTGAATGGAGAAATTTCATCAAACTTCTCATAATCTTCTGACATGTCTGTCTTGTCATCCACTCCCATGATGTTTCTTTTCCCTGAAAGAACTATGTGGCACTTTGGCTCATCGTATGATCCATTCGCTTCCTTATCTTTTCTTTTTCTCCTCCTGGTAGACATGTCTTTCACATAAAAAAACCTGCGCCACATCATTGGCTAGGACGAATGGTTCGTCTGCATACGCAAGATTGTTGAGATCCACTATTGTCATTCCGTACTACGGGTTTTCCGTTACCCCGCCTCGTGTCATATTGACCCATTTGCACCGAAACAAAGGGACCTTCAAACCACCTCCATAGTTAAGTTCCCATGTGTCCTCTATGTAACCATAATATGTTTCCTTTCCCGTGTTGGTTGTTGCATCAAAGCGAACACCACTGTTTTGGTTGGTGCTCTTCTTATCTTGGGCAATCATGTAAAATGTATTCCCATTTATCTCGTACCCTTTGAAAGTCATTATATTCGAAGATGGTAACTAGGACAGCAAGTACAAGTCATCTTAAATATCACCATCATGCATGGCACATTTCTTCAACCAACCGGCGAAAGTCCTCGTTTGTTCACGTGTAATCCAGTCGTCAGACTGCTCAGGGTGTTTGGAGTGTAGAAAATTCTTGTGTTCCTCCATATACAGAGTCACCAAGGCGGAATTCTGTAGAACTGTGTAGTGTGCTTCAGTGAGAGAATGCCCGTCCATACATATTATTTGATGCCCTCCTAGCGTGCCTTTTCCATCTAGTCTGCCCTTATGCCGCGATTCAGGAACACCAATCGGCTTAAGGTCAGGAATAAAGTCAATACAATACTCAATGACCTCCTCATTTTCATGGCCCTTCGAGATGCTTCCTTCTGGCCTAGCACGGTTATGAACATATTTCTTCAAGACTCCCATGAACCTCTCAAAGTGGATCATATTGTGTAGAAATACAGGACCCAAATCGTTAATCTCTTCGCAAAGGTGAACTAGGACATGCGTCATGATGTTGAAGAAGGATGGTGCGAACACCAACTTGAAACTGACAAGACATTGCACCAAATCATTCTGTAACCTTGGTATGATTTCTGGATCGATTATCTTCTGAGAGATTGCATTGAGGAATGCACATAGCTTCACAATGGCTAATTGAACGTTTTCTGGTAGAAGCCCCCTCAATGCAACCGGAAGTAGTTGCGTCATAATCACGTGGCAGTCATGAGACTTTAGGTTCTGGAACTTTTTCTCTGCCATATTTATTATTCCCTTTATATTCGACGAGAAGCCAGACGGTACCTTCATACTGAGCAGGCATTCAAAGAAGAGTTCATTCTCTTCTTTGGTAAGAGCATAGCTGGCCGGACCCTGATGTATGTCGTCTTTTCCGTGCATACGTTGCTGGTCCTCCCGTGCCTCTAGTTTATCTTTTGTCTTCCCATACACGCCCAAGAAGCCAAGAAGGGTCATGCAAAGATTCTTCGTCACGTGCATCACGTCGATTGCACAGCGGACCTCTAGGTCTTTCCAATATGGCAGGTCCCAAAATATAGATTTCTTCTTCCACATGGGTGCGCGTCCGTCAGCGACCTTCGGAATAGGTTGTCTGCCAGGACCCTTTCCAAAGATTACCTTCAAATCCTTGACCATATCATGTACATCAACACCCATACGGTGGCGAGGCTTCGTCCGATGATCCGCCTCACCTTTGAAATGCTTGCCTTTCTTTCTTACGGGAGGCCTGCTCGGAAGAAATCGACGATGTCCCAGGTACACATTCTTCCTACAACTATCCAAATATATACTGTCGATATCATCCAAATAGTGCATGCATCCGCGATATCCCTTGTTTGTCTGTCCTGAAAGGTTACTAAGACCAGGCCAATCATTGATGGTCACGAACAGCAACGCCTTTAGGTCAAATTCTTCCTGTTTGTGCTCATCCCACGCACGTACACCTGTTCCATTCCACAGCTGTAATATTTCTTCAACTAATGGCCTTAGGTACACATCAATGTCGTTGCTGGGTTGCTTAGGGCCTTGGATGAGCACTGGCATAATAATGAACTTCGCTTCATGCACAACCAAGGAGGAAGATTATACAAACATAGAGTCACAGGCCAGGTGCTAAGGTTGCTGCTCTGCTCCCCAAAAGGATTAATGCCATTTGTGCTTAGACCAAACCATACGTTCCTTGGGTCACCTGCAAACTCCTACCTGTATTTCTCTCGATTTTTCTCCACTGCGACCCGTCAGCGGGTACTCTCAACTTTTCGTCTTTCTTACGGTCTTCTCCATGCCACGGCATCGCCTTCGCATGCTCTTTGTTTTGGAACAAACATTTCAACTATGGTATTATAGGAGCATACCACATCACCTTGCCAGGAATCTTCTTCCTGGGGCGCTCGCCCTCGACATCACCAGGGTCATTGCGACTGATCTTATAACGCAATGCACCGCATACCGGGCAATCGTTCAAATCCTCGTACTCACCACGGTAGAGGATGCAGTCATTAGGGCATGCATGTATCTTCTGCACCTCTAACCCTAGAGGGCAGACAACCTTCTTTGCTTCATACGTACTCTCGGGTAATTCGTTGTCCTTTGGAAGCATATTCTTTATCATTACCAGCAACTTTCCAAATCCCTTGTCAGATACACCATTCTCTGCCTTCCATTGCAGCAATTCCAGTGTGGTGCCCAACTTTTTTTTTGTCAGCTTCGCAATTTAGGTACAAAAATTTCTTGTGATCCTCTAACATGCACTGCAACTTCTTCTTCTCCAAATCACTTGTGCAGTTTCTCTTTGCATCGGCAATGGCCCGACCTAGATCATCAGCGGGCTCTTCTGATGCCTCTTCTTCAGCTTCTTCCCGCATTGCCGGTTCAGCTTCTTCCCCCATTGTTGTATCATCGTATTCAGGGAACCCATGGCCAGGATAGTTGTCGTCGTCCTCTTCTTCTTCATTGTCTTCCATCATAACCCCTCTTTCTCCTTGCTTGGTCCAAACATTATAGTGGAGCATGAAACCGGACTCAAATAGGTGGACGTGAATGGTTCTTGAGGTAGAGTAATTGTGACCATTCTTATAGCCAGCACATGGACAAGGCATAAAACCATTCACCCGCTTGTTTGCCTCAGCGGCAAGCAGAAAAGTATGCACGCCATTAATGAACTCGGGAGAGCATCGGTCATCATACATCCATTGTCGGCTCATCTTCATTACACAACACCAAATAGACCAAATAATACAAGTTCATACATAAAGTTCATATACAACACTTAATTAAATGCAACATACAAATAACTCTCTAGCTCAAGAATTTAAATGCAACAACAAATGCGATCAAGATCGCAACTAAGGTAACAATTGATCCAACAACATAATGATACCAAACCACACTATCAATGGCATATTTTCTAATCTTTCTAATCTTCAAGCGCATTTTCTCCATCTTGATCTTGTGATCATCGACGACATCGGCAACATGCAACTCCAATTCCATCTTCTCCCCCTCAATTCTTTTCAATTTTTCTTTCAAATACTCGTTTTCTCTTTCAACTAAATTTAACCTCTCGACAATAGGGTCAGTTGGAATTTTCGGTTCACATACCTCCTAGATAAAAATATCTATGTCAACTTGATGGGCATAATTTGTCATAAACACGGAATGCAACAACTAGTTTTAAAAGAGAATATACCACATCTGAATCATAATAAGGACGAGGGCCGACGGGGACGGATATCAAAACAATGGCACTATGTATAACAAACAACGTACGGGTAAGATAATTATACGAGTAACTATATATCCAAATCTCACAAACATCAATTTGGTAACACTACTAGGGAAAAGCCTAGCAGCAGCGCGGGTTTTAGGCCTATCAGTAGCGCGGGCAGGAGCGCTACTGATAAGGCACTACAGCTAATGCTTAGCAATAGCGCGCTTGGATCCACGCTACTGCTAAATTGACTTAGTAGTAGCGCTTCTTCAGAATAGCGCTGCTGGTAATTAGTAGTAGCGCTTCTCCTTTCCCGCGCTACTACTATTATTTTATTTCTTTTTTATTTCATGTTGTATTCATACACCTTTACACAAGTTTTCATACAATAGGAATTTAGAGATTGTTTTTACATCATAATGAGTTATTACATCACGGGGTGAAAGAACCGTGGACTAGTTTCAAGTGGATGTCCATCCACTTGAAACTAATCTGCGGTTCTTTCACCCAATGATATAATAGTATCATCATCATCATATCATTAACAACTTATCATCATAATACATCATTGTCATATAACACCTCCTCAAGATCATCGTTTTCATCAATGACATCACATAGCAAATTGGTCACTAGTCGTAATCACAAGTACTCCTCATTATCAACTCTAACACATTACCACATAATAAACATATTGTACCTCATAGAACCTATTGCATTCGATTAAGACCTACTACATTTTCTAAGGTAAAATAGCAAAAAACAAGATAGCCCCTGACTCTCCATTATGGAGAATGGAGATTAGCCTGTCTTCAATTCTTGCCTTTCGCTGAATGTTTCTTCCAAGAACCTCCTTGTGAATGTCCATACATTCTTCCATTCGTTGATGAACATGTGTTCACGGGTTTTAGAAATCCGATATGCACAGGTGAGCTCCGTAGATTTACCTGGCAGTATGTTCAGAACTGAGAGGCGACCATGCAGAGACATCAGATGAGGCACACAATCCATTGGGAGTTTCTGTTGAAAAACATAATAATAACTTCGTAGTTAGCAATGATGTACTAGTTTTAGAAGTATGCAAAAGATGCATGGATGTCGTAATAGTAAAATATCTTACCAGGGTATCTCCAGAGAAGTTACCGTGGTTCAACACATGCACTAGTGGCACGTATTCACCATAATTTGGAGGAGTTCGATAATAGTTATTGTAATTCTCAAGAAGAGTACAAAATGCGATCAGATGATTTTTCTCCTTATACGTTAATTCGGTGCCATCGGTGTAGTGGGTTTTATCTACCATCTTCCGCATAGTCTTTGAAGAATCAAAATAAGATGTCAATGGAAATAAGCTATCAACTATTTTGAAATAAACAATATAAATTATTTAATAACTATGTTTGAGAAACTCACATAGCGGTACAATCGGAAGTATATCAACAAGGACCCAAATGTCCATATTGTCTTGCTCGATGGCAGGATCACCAAGATCCATGGTGACAATCATACCCTCATAAAAACCATACATTTTGCAAAGTGCTTCCCAATTTTGGCGACCAAAATGGGTTACGCTCTGAGCATTGCACAGATTTACTTCAAAATCCACATCATGATGGGTCCTTGTATTTTCTTTGTTTCGAAATTTTCATGGTCTTCAAAACCCATCCTCTCCAAGACATAGCGTCTTGCATGGCATGGGATAAGCTAGTCGAATTGTAAAATATGAAAATTAGACGTTGAAATAGTTGAAGTCATGCTTAATTATGAAAAAAACACTTGTCGTTGTTGAGTACCGTTTCACAATCGAAGGTCTCCTCGAGCTTAATGATGAAGCGCCGATCTTCGTCCAGCTGAACGAACCTGTCGCACATACCTCGATCGTCGTGGCACCAGCTACACTCCCCCGGGAGACTGTCGTCGTTCGAGTACAACATTTCCTACGTTCATAATTCAAAGATTAAACTTGTACATATTCTAGCACAAGTCATGCCAGAATTCACGAAAAAAATCCGGCATGACCTTTGCTAAAAAAGGACATATCGAGCGCCTGAAATTTGCCGGAACGAAAATTAATCAAAACTCCGGCAAAACATAGGCCACTCGGAGATGTAAACTCAACATGAACGGCCACTTGGGCAACCACATATCCTATTTGAGCAACAACACAAGATATACAAGGATATTTGGCTGGTCTCACCTCGATGTCGGAGGGGGTCGGTGACTGGGACGACGGCGGGGATGTCGGAGGGGGTCGGTGACGGGGACGACGGCGGGGATGTTGGAGGGGGTTGATGACGGGGACGACGGTGGTCACCTGAAACCATATAAGTTATCACTAATACATCCCGAATAATTGCTTAAACTAAAAAATAACAACAAATATGACATGTTCAACTAGTTTTATTAATTCAACTAGTTATTACTAAATATAAACTTACTATAAATAGAAAAAAACTAGTTCTTTCTAAAAATAAGTAGTTCAACTAGTTATATTAATTATCTTACTAAAAATACATTAGTTCTATTAATTCAACTACTTTAACTAGTTTATTAATTTACTTACTAAACTAGTTATGAACCCTAAATTAACATCTACTACTACTAAAAATCTAGTACTAACTAAGCAACATCTAGTACTAGCTATGAACCCTAAATTAACATCTACAACTACTAAATCTAGTACTAACTAGTGGCAGGGGGTGGGGGCGACGGAGAGGTAGCTAGGGGCGGTGAGGTCGAGGGCGGTGGGAGGAGGGCTGTCGGCGGAGGAGGGAGGAGGGGCGGCCGCAGGCGGAGGGAGGAGGGCAGCGGCGGAGGAGGAAGGGGCGGCCGCAGGCGGAGGGAGGATGTGCGAGGAGGAGGGACGGAATGAGGGGAGTACCTCGGCGGCGGACGGACGAAGGCGGCGGCGGCGGCGACGCACGACGACGGTTATCGGCACGCGGAGGGGGGGGGGAGAGTGAGAGTGTGAGTGAGGGCCGTTCATGCGCGTGGGGATAAGGTAGGGATAGTTGTAGCGCGTTTGCCAAAACGCGCTACAGGTAATCTGAATAGCAGTAGCGCGTTGCACATAAACCGCTACTGCTAAGTGTAACTATACAAAAAATACGTCAATGCAAAAGTACATTGGCCATCAATGATCTTTTTGTGTACAATCTGAATTGTCAATAGGAACCGGAGAGGACTCATATTGCGGCCACAAATTTTACACATAGAGTTCAGTGAAGACCAACTGGTTGTGGTAGTTTCAGAAATAACATATTTAAGGTGGTAAACACCCTGTTCACGGAGCGAGGTGGGACTAAACTTGTGGGCTGATCTTAGCAGTAGCGGTTTTCCTATAAGCGCGTTGCTGCTAACTTCTATAGCAGTAGCGCTGTTCAATATAGTGCGCTACTGCTATAACTAGCGGGGGGGCGAGGTCATGGCAATTATAGCAGTAGCGTGGTTTGTGGTGGACGCGCTACTGCTATTTTCCTGTCAGCAGCGCGTTTCTCTTACATGCGCTGCTGCTAAATAGCAGTAGCGTGGTATTTTGGGGAGCGCTGCTGGTAAGATTCTGTGTATAGGCTTTTCCCTAGTAGTGTAATGTAAAACATTCATGAACAAGAGCCTCACCACAAGGTGGTGCCGGCGACGGGACGGTGCCGACGATCGACGGTGGTTACGACGGAGATTTAGAAGGCACTAAGTAAATCACACCTACATATGCAAACTAAGTGTTATTTTTGACCTCAGATTGCATATGAATCAAATACTAGCACATATAATTCCTCCCAAATTACTAAACTCACAAATTAATCACTATACAAAGCATTGCAAGAGCTAATCTAGCAATGAGAGATGAAAAGACAAAGTTGCTAACCTTTGTGATCATTTAAATGGATGGGGGCCTTCAAATCTTGACAAATTTTGGGCAAAATGTGTGATGAGCTCGAGGAAGAGAGGGGAAGAACAGAGGAGGAGAGGGGAACGGGGAAGAACAGAGCGAGCTCGGGTGGACGAAGGGTTTATGTAGGACGACCTTTAGTACCGGTTCGTGCCACGAACCGGTACTAAAGGTGCTGGAGGGGCCCCAGACTGACAACATCCTGCCACCACTCTCTTTAGTATCGGTTCGTGGCACGAACCGGTGCTAAAGGTTCGCCACGAACCGGTACTAATGAGAGCGGCTGGCTAGCCGTTGGAACCGGCACTAATAGTCACATTAGTGCCGGCTCAAAATCAAACCGGCACTAATGTGCTTCACATTTGACCCTTTTTCTACTAGTGATCCCAGCCGCAGACTACTTTGAGCCCTCCGAGGCCCTGCTGCGAGCGGAAAACTTCTTGACAGATGATTTCTTCTTCTTCTTGGACACAGGGCCGGCATGGGGTAGATCTTCACTGCCAGAAAGAGAAGGCGAGCTGGGAGATTAGAGCAGACGTCGGAGAAAGGAGTGCCCCTCATCCCATCGAAAGCTGCAGTCCCCGCTCCCACGCTGCCAGCCACATCCTTGTTCCCACCCCCCACCGGAGCATTCTCCTTGAGCAGGTCACGGTCTTGAAAGGTCAGGCCGTCCCACTCGGACTGCGTAAAACGATGCTCAGCACCAGGATTCGAGTCATCAGGCAACCCATCGTCATCCATGTCCAAAGCCGGTCGAGGGGGCGGGGGAGGGGGTGAGGCTGGATTGACCGCACCCTCGACATGCACCCTGAGCCGGAAGCCAGCGGCAGAGGGGAAGACATCCACCGTGCCATGGATGCAGAGAGGATCCACACACCAGACCCGTAGGCGGGCAGGGCCCAAGACAAGTAGTGACGCCGGATCGACCTCAATAGGTTTGCCAATAAGAAATCCAAAAGCCATGAGGAAGAATGGGGATCGGAGCGTGGGTGGGACATCATCAACGAGAATCCAAACATCTGACAGAGGAGAGATTGGTTTCGATCCGTTGGAAGCGGCCTTGACAGAAACAACGAGCTGATTGAGAGGGAGCGTAAAGCTGGAGAACGACGAGATCATCCTTAAACTTTCTTTGGAGGGAAAGTTGCTACAAATTCAGACTCCAACAGCTGGCAAATCTGCCAATCCCAGCCACCAATGTCCCACAGCTGAAGCTCATCAAGGAGAACCTGGGGAGTGATTTTCTTGTCTTTGACAGAAATGATGCCAGCATTGGAGAGGGCAGGGATGGGAGACACTTGAGGGATCTCGCTATCAAGCGCGAAGAAAGCGCAACCAGGGAGGCCAGAGCCGTAGTGCATGAAAGCAGGAGGCTTTTAACGATTCTGGTTGTCGACTGTGAGGTGCCCGTCCTCCCTACAGATGGGGCAAAGCGGTGGGTTATGGCAACGAGACTGAAAATGACCCGGGCGGTGGCAAGCGAAGCAGGTGAGGGTGGGATTAGCCACTTGATTGGGGTGGGTGGGAGGAGCACGCGCCGGGACAGGAGGCGGAGGAGGAAGAATGTCGTCCCCACAAGGCCCAGAGGCATAGCCCGAGCCATCAGAGAAGGGGCGACGGCCCGGGGCCCAGAGGAGCCGCGGGGCCCGAACCGACCAGGACTAACAGCCGCGTCCGCCGGAGGCTGGCCCGGGGCCCGCGCCGGAGTTGCGGCACCATGGGGAGGGGGGGCGAGGATGGGCCAGAAGATCCAGCCTTACCCGCTACAGCCGCCACCTCCCAGGGGTCTGAGGGGCGCAACGAGATACGTCAATAGGAGCAGAGAGCCCGGCCGCCACAGATCATAACATAAGTTGTGCAACACTAATGCCACACCTTGGTCTGCGTCGCCTCCACCGCACTGTGTCATTACGGCTCTTCCGCCGACCTGCTCACACTACAAGCCTTGACTTGGATGCCTCCCATGACGTGAAGCTGGGAAAGAACGGGACACCTTACACATATTTCCATGATCTCAACACTCTAATGGCATTTCAGAATTTTCTTCGGCGCACATCCACCCCATAACCACGTTGTCAAACAACCAATCTTTGTCACAGACGCTTCCTTGACACAACAATTTTCCTATCACAGTCAACCTAGAACAACTTATGCTGACAGCCGCATCCCCAAAAAACAGTGGAGACACTGGGTGGATGGTGACCTCCCCAACGAGGCAACGATCAAGAGTAGGGAGGCCCCACGTAACACATGTAGAGCCCTCCCGTGGGAGGACATTTTGCAAAGAACTTCGGTTTACATTCTAGGAGGTTGATTTCTATGTGCTTCTTTTGTTTATTCTTCGGTTTTCTCTAGTTCCGCTTTTCTTGCGTTTCTGTATGCATCAAAATAACATTTTTCACATGCACTTCCGCCTCATTTCGGTTACAGCGTATTTCGTGCTTGCAACATACTCTATTCGAAGTACAAAAGTACAAATGAATAAATATGGGATGCACTTACTAACATGGAGTAGCCATAATATTATGACAAGTACAACCATCAATTTCACACTTTGGTCCTCAGGCATATCATCAGGCTTTTTAAGAATAATCTTATATAACCTTCGGAAAGCTCCATTCAAAGCTTCACTAAAACACTAAATTTC
>NC_041389.1:555954724-555959805 GCF_002162155.2 Triticum dicoccoides
GGGGGGGGAGGTGGTCCTGTAATTTCCCTCCCAACACAATATTCAAGACAATTTTGAACGAAACTGTTATGCCGACATAGAAGTTCCTAAGAAACACAATTGTAGAATAAATGAATGGTCATTGATCATGATATCCTATTCATAAACCAGGTTTCTCCCAAAGTTTCTCCATCTCCTTTTCTTCGAATGTCACAAAGATATAAGAAGGATCATGAATTTCCTTTTTTTTCTCTTATAATCAAACTAAGAACGAAAGCAAGTAAGACAAAGAAAAATAAGAAGTAAAGAAAATCAACATCTAAAAAAGGTCGATCCAAAATTTATAGTTAGGTATCTATAAACATTTGATCTATCTGGTGAAATTAAATATCCACTTCCCAAACCAAGTGACTTACGCTCGCTTTCTACACACATGCATCATACTGATTGTCAGTTTTCCCATAGTTACAACTAAAATTTTCTGTATGATTCCCAATATAATTAAGAGTTTGTATATTGTCGAATAATATTGAGTACTTCCCAAATTGTAATGTCCCATGTGTTCCTTAACTTTGGACTAAACTACACGAATACAATTCATATGTCATTTTTGCCCGATAAAAAGACTCAATATATGTATATGTTGTATTAGTGTAATAAATGACTCAAAAGTATGGACATGTTATATGAAGTGTTAGCAACAGACCCAAAAGTACCAATATGGTGTCTTGCATTTCAGGACATTTAAACCACAATGCATTTTAACAAGAAAAAATTGACCCTGTTGAGGAATGAATGTTTGGCGTGAGATACTTTTCCCATTTAGGTGATGTGTTCGTATAGAGGTCAAAATATAGAGATGAGCTGCGGATAAACCATAATAAAGATATAATATCACAATAAAGACCTATAGAGGACCAAGAAATGTTAAGAAAATGAAGCAATATGAAGATGAATGGACAAGAGATGTTAGTACATGGAAGATTATTGATTTCAGTTCATAAATAAACTATGAATTGCATGACATTGACTTCGAGACGAATGCAAGATGAAGAAATGGATCATATAACAACCTCCCATTTAGGCGGGATTGGGCAGGGACGGCGCAAGCTTGACATCGTTCATGGGGGTCGCGGTGGTGGCTCCCGAGCGGCTGTGGGAATGACAGTGGTAGAGGCCGGTGACTAGAAATGGCTGGCGTGCAGGCGGGATGAGGTTGTGGTGAAAGTTCACCGAGCAGCAGTGGGGTCCCCCCTTCCCCACCCAACCCCCAAGCGGTTTTGGTTTTTGGTTAGCTGCTAGTGATGACCCAAATTCTGGTCTAGGATAGCAATATTTTGGTCATGATCAAAAAAAGTTCGGTCGCCATGCAAGTATTGGTGTGATGTTGGAGCAGTTTTTTGTCCCCCAAAAAAGGTTATTTTCATGACTGTATTTTTTGTTCTGCCGTTGAAGATGCTTAAAGATGCACTCCAATACACAAGTGCTTTTCACCCTTCCTCTAGTGGGCTAATTACATTCCTCAGTGCGTTCCATCTACGTAATGCACACTGCTGCTTATGTTGCTCTCTCTTTAAAACCTGGCTACGGTTCGTCACCACAAAAAACAGGGATAGGGTTGGAAGCAATAAAACAAGGGTACAATACCATCTATAAGTATATAGACGATCAAACCATTAATACAATATATATCATATGTTGAACAAAGTTAACCATCATAAGTATATATTGACCACAATTATATCGGGCAACTCACGTGATCATACCGAAGCACAAAGAGAAAGAGATAGATTACTACATAGGTATTATGTCGGCTAAAATGATCTACCTTCGCTATGTGGGTGGGTAGTTGTCTTCTAAGTCTCTGTCAATGAGACAACCCACGCCCACAGCGGCCGCTCCGGTGACGGCGGTGACGACCAACAGCCAGAAAAGAACACCATAATGATGCGTCACTTGGTTAAGCACAACAACTCGGATCTGCACCACGCTGGCGCCGACGGAGAAAGTGACGGTGAGCAGCGCGACCACCTCCACGGCGGCAAAGACGACGATGACGTTGTCGCCCGGCCAGTACTCAGCCAGGGGCTTGACGCCGGCTTCGATCCATAGGGAGCGGCCGAACGCGAGGTTGGCCACAAGAAATGCGAAGCGAATGTGAATGTCCATGGGGAAATTAGATGTAAGACTGGTAGCAAAAAACTAAGCAACAGTGCAGTGTAGTACAGCTAGCTACGGTGATGGTGAACGCCGAGGAAAGTTCAGTGGCATATATAGCGGCCAGTTAGGTCGTTCTTCGTTTCGTCGGATTACAAAAGGACAAACGCAGTACGTAGACGTCCCAGGCAGCCTCGGATCTCCGGCAATAAAAATTAAGCTCGGTGATTCTTAGTACAGTATAGCGCCTGGGTTCTCCCGGCGTCGGAGAACACGATCACACCACCGGTTGACTCGGCAGCTAGTCTCTGCCTCCCCTTCATAGCAGAAAACGGATTGTCGTCCGTTCCGACACATCCAAATGTCCCATTGCTTCACAACCAAGGCAGACGCTACAGTATGTCAAACAGTCTATAAACATTTTTATTATCTTTTCAATATAATCAGCGAATGCAGAAGTCATGCAACATTGAAAAATAGCAAGTGCATTACACAATCCAAATGGCATTCGTCAATAAGCATACATACCAGTATTCGAGAAAACAAATAGGCATTTAATTTTAGAAAATTCCGAGTATCCGTTAAGATAACAAAAGTTAGAGTGCGTAGCTTCTTCAACATTTGATCAATAAAAAGCAAAGAATAATGATAGTTTTGAGTTTCTTTATTTAATTTTCCGCAAACAATGCATACTCAATATCCAATGAATAGTTCTACTATGGACTAGTTCATTATTTTAATTGGGCACAACTATAAATCCTTCATTCTTAGGAATACAATAAACGTGACAAACCTATTTAGACTAGCCACAATGGGGAGTAACTTATATAGACTAGTAACATGCCTATGTTACTAGTCTATGTTACTACCTCTATAGTGGTAAGTAACATATGTGTGATAACATGCAACACTTTATTTATTAGGCTATATATAGACTCATCTTGCCTTGATATGTGTGATGTTACTCATACTACTAGTAACTAGCTATGTTACCACATGCCTCTCTTGCCACATCATCTATTTTATCTAGATATGTGTGATGTTACTACCTATGTTACTTCCATTATGGGTAGTCTTACAATCAGAGATAGAAAAAATAGTATGAGTGTGAACTAACCGTATTATCTCTTTTTCTTAGCACATCTTCAATTATTTCAGTTTATCTTCATTGGTTCAATTACTGGCTCGACTCATTTGTCCATAAATACTCTATGTGTATATATGGAAGGCATTATATCTGTAAGATCATCCATAATGTCTGCTGGGGCGCCGGCCAGCTGACCTAGATGGTTGTGGCAATTGGCTCACGCGCTAGCGAGGTGAATGGTGAAGGAGGACGGATGTGCTTGCACGCAAGAAGGGTATTGGTGATGTCCAAATCTGGTGCTGGTGTTGACGGGTGTCGGCTTTGTCCGGCGGTTAGTGTGCCTGCTACTGTGGACGCTTAATAGAATGAGGCATGATGTGGCTCTTAGATCCCATGGTGGCACCCTTGGGTGGTGGTGCAACTATTATTCTCTTCGGAGTGGCTAGTTGTGGTGTTTGTGGCAGGGAGGCTCGTGACACCGATGTAATCTTCCTTTTATCAGTGATGAGTTTGGATCCCCTTCTACAATGGTGGACCCAGCCAATAATCTCCTCCCTGTCTTTGATCTGCTCATAATGCAGCATTTTGGACTTTGGTCACGGGTTGGGGCAAAGTCCCGCTCGTCATGCTGATGATGACATAAACAATGCCTACAGATGTAATTCCCTTCTAGGGGGGCACTATCATGCCCCTAAATATGCCCCTCAAAAGCATAGGGGGATAGCCTCGATCCGGTTCACATAATATGCATCGCCATGGAGAAGTTCAAGGCCACTCTCTGCTACCTCCTGGAAAAACCCTAGATCGAATGATCGGATGACGGCGGCACTCTAGTGTCGTTCCCCTCTCTGGGGCGTCATTCTTGGAGGTACACACGTGATCGAGGGACCAGAGGATGGATTCTTTGGTGGAGCAGAGTTTCATATCACTCGTTGATGGCGGTGGATCTCGGTGGCATGGCGATGTGGTGACTCGGCGTCCGATGCGCGGAGATGGACTCGCACAGGAGGGTGACGCGGTCTGGCGTCGTGGTGGTGTCGACGACAGCTAGACCGGGCAAGGTAGATGCAGCAGTATAGTTCTGAAGATGGATTGGTGGCAGGTAGCGGCGGCGGCCTCATACCCGGCAGGCGTCCTGATTGAGGAGTACGCCGGACTGATGGGTGCCCCATACCTGGTAGGCGCCCTGGAGGGGACCTTAGGTCTCAGATGGTAGGTTTGGCTACAAGGTCTGTTTGGCATTAGGCCCAAACTATTAGTGTCCCTTCATCAATTGGATAGGAGTAGCGACAGATGTTGCCTAGACGGTGGTTTTAGTCTTACTATTGTATTAGTTTGTAAGATCTTGTGTGAACAATTAATAAAATGGTTGCATGCATCGTCCAGATGAAGAGGCCGGGGGTCTTCCTCATTTTCTAAAAAAAACATAATAGGCAGCGGCGGTTCCACAATAACGCCCCCTTCGTGAAGGTGCTACCTTTCTTACTCGTGGACTCTCTAGTGTTGGAGCTAGAGGCGTTGGAATTTGTCCTCTGTGGGTTCCTTCTCATGACATGGACTCTGTGTTGTTCCTCAATTTCGACTATATCCTCGTACTACTTGCTCGCTCCTCTAGGCACTTTAGGGGGGGGGGGGTACATTGAGACATAGACAATTCTTAAGTCCTTGATGTGCTATGGAGATGCCTTGAATTGGGATAGATGCAGTCTATAAGCATATGTCCCATCTCATCGCCATTCTTGGCCAGAGGTAAAGAAGGTCAGTTCTCTTATTTTCGGTCATAGTGGGTGTGATTACTAATCCTAGGGTTCGGCGTCGTGTTTCCTTCATGGCATTGTATTAGCCTCTCGGCTCATGT
>NC_041389.1:555960180-555962222 GCF_002162155.2 Triticum dicoccoides
TTTTTGAGGGAAATTTCAAATTTTATTTCATAGCATGTGTTCTACCCTATTGGTTTTTTCATCATTCCAATCTTAGCTAGCCCAACTTTGAATCGACCAAGAGAAAGCAAGGAGAACAACTTATTGGTGCACCAATATCTAAGAGATGATGTTTGCAAGCATTCTAGCTTCCTTTTATGGAAAAATTGAAAGGTAGAGAAATACTTTGACAGAAACACATATTTCACTGACCCTTGGAATTAAAAAATTCCTACAAAATTTAAACTACGGGTAAAGATCTTCTTCTCTTTTCGTACCCAAACAGTCCAGCTTGTTCTGATCTAATTGCAAAATTCACACTTAGAAATTAATTTCCACAATTGCACTTACTTGTACTTTGAAGGTTAGGGCTTAGCTGAAATGAAAGAGTTCCACATATTTCTTTCTCCTCTTGCAAGGCGACTAAGGATAGCCTTCCTCCCCTTGATCTCCACCAACAAGCCCGTGGATTTACCTCCCTCTAACAACCAGTTCGGTTGCCGGTGGCAGGGATGGGTATCCTCTTGCCTCAGCTCCGTCTAGTAAATAGGTTAGGGTTTTAGTTCTCATGGGGATGGCTCTCGTGCGAATGGCAGCATTTCTTCTTCAAGTTATACTTTCAGGCCTAGATACTCCTCAAGTCCGCCTGTGTACAGATTAGCCTGAGTTCTGGTGTAGATTCCTGCTAGTTCCTAGGGGCGGCTTGGTTAGGGTTTCTCGTTGAGTGTATGCGACGGCGAGATTTAATTTCACATTCTTCAAATTTATTCAAGAATTCAACGGCGATGACTGTGGCTCTAGGGAGCTTGCACGAAGACTTCTCGATATTCATGGACAACACCAGGATGGCTACGATATAGAAGTGAGGATAGTGGTGCATCGGCGGCTTGTTCTTGCGGATGCAGTGGTTGTTCGGTGGTCCTGTGACCTCGATGTAATTAGTATTATGTTTGGAGTGCTTTGCGCTTCTGCTAAACTTTAATAATATATCTGACTCATTTTCACACACAAAAAGGTTACAAAAAATTAATGTAAGCCGCACTTTCAAGTTTGTGCGGAGAGAATCTGTCGATGACCTGCTTCGTCTTCATCTGGCGTTCCTTTCCACGGAGAAATCCTATTTTCTCGTCGATGCTACGGCGATATCTCGTTGGCGGAGGCGTTCTCTTGTTTATTGATCGACGTCGGCCCATCGGCGGCAAGAAATCACTTTCATCGACCTCTTTTCTCCCCGAATACACTTGTCTTGTTTCCGATGGTAGCAAGGCGTACATTTAGTTGATTTTCTCAGCTGAGGTGTAGCATAAGACAAGATAATTCTCATTTTTGTAGCTAGGGATCTACGCCGCAAGTCGCATATGATATTGCGTTAGTATAAAGGATGAATATAATCGAATTTATGCGTTATAATTCCTTATTATTACGAGACCTGCGTACAATAAATTAAGAACACCGTGCGTGTGTGCGTGCGTCTTTGCATGCATGTGCACGAGGATAATATCTCAGGCGGAGACGTACGTACGTGCTGCATGTATGCAGCCTAGCTCGACCGTACCGTTGAACTCCTTCCTGATAAATTCAGGTGGGCAGTTTCTTCCCGACGTAGACCGTTAAAAAACAAAAACCCTCCTCCTGCTCCGGCTCCAGGTCGCCAGGCTGGGGTATCTAGCTGCCCCTGATGGACGATGCCGAATGAAGGAGATCGACGGTGCATGGCCAAAGGCGTAGGCCCCGAGCGTGGAGCAGATTGAAGAACGGGCCAACAGCTTGCGCAATGGGCCATCTGTTATTTTGGAGTAAAGTCCGTTTTAAACCTGGATTTCATACATTCAGTCGGAATCAAACCTTAACCTTTTAATCCCTGAAATTGATACCTTGTACTCACGGATCCCGATCAATCCAAACCCTGGATTCGCTTAGATCAGGGATTGAGACGTTAGGGTTCAATTCCGACCAGCTGTACGAAATCAAGGTTTAAAATAGACTTTGCTCGTTATTTTTGGCCAACTGCAGAGACAAGGAGT
>NC_041389.1:555962468-555963642 GCF_002162155.2 Triticum dicoccoides
ACACCTACCTGTTACGTGTGGCCTAGAAACATTTTACGGTAAATCTTCCAACTAATTCTCTCCACCCTAAAATTTCACCGGGTTGGCACATTTGAATCCAATCATGTGCACCTCACCCTGTAACCCCTCACCCGTGATCACCCGTACGTGTAAGCCCCGTACATGTAAAGAATTATGGATGGAATGTTGACCTAGTTATGTACGCCGACCCCCCTAAAAAAGAGAGTTATGTACATCGATGAACTGAACTGACGACATACGTACGTGTGACCAAGTCCAAGTACCCACGCACGTCGCACCCGCGTGCTTGCATGTGTAGACAGTAGGCTGCTTCACCTCTGTATTGATTTGTTAAGTATTCCACAATCTATTAATTTGAATGGTGAGGATGATGCTTTAATTTGGAAATTAGAATCTAATGGTAAATATTCTGTTAGATCTATGTATGCTATGATTAATTTTAGGGGCATTAGCCCAGTGCATATCCCTGATATTTGGAAAATTCATGTCCCTCCCAACATTCATATATTCTTATGGCTGCTAGCTCATAATAAATTGTTGGTTAGAGGGAATCTCATCAAGAGGCAACATTTAAATGACCTCACTTGCTTGTTTTGCTGTGAATATGAAACAACTAATCACTTGTTCGTTGAATGTGATGTTGCTATGGAGATTTGGAGAGCTATTCATTCCATCTCTGGGTGTATTCCCCTACCCACTTTTGATAATGTGGCATGTATGTGGGGGAAGAATAAAACTTTGCAAGCTAAGAACCTGGTTGTGTCAGCTACTCTCTAGCTATCTGGAGATGTAGAAATAATATGTTTTTTAATAACACAACCTGGACGGGTGTGCAGGTGATTCTGAAGAGGATAGCAGGTTTCTGCAATCTCTGGAAGATCATATGCAAAGGAAGTGCAAGAGAGCACGTGGAGAGGATCATTGTAGCTACCTGGGAGGCTGCAAGAAGACCACCTCTGCTCCTAGCTACTTGGGAGGCTGCAAGAAGACCACCTCTGCTCCTCTGGCCGGAGCCAGGATGAGGAAATAGGAACTTTGGCTAACATATCCCTTGAAGAAGATGGGAGGATGGATGGGAGTGGACAAGACGGTGATCATAGATGGGTGATACTCCCGTTACCTTCCTTTGGCGGTGTTGTGCCAGTAGTTTCCT
>NC_041389.1:555963795-555965225 GCF_002162155.2 Triticum dicoccoides
TCCCCTCCTGCGGGTTGTAATAAGGATGTACTCGTTGGTTTCGTTTTCTGATGGAAATGGAACCGGGGCTGAAGCCCTTTTTTAAAAAAAATAACAGTATTATAGCTTGCTTACATGGTAATCTTGCCTATGTAAAGAAGAGAGTCATGGGGGAACTCTCATGCAATCGCCTGCCCCTACACGTGATCCTACAAAAATACAAAAATAATACTAATTGGAAAGTCAACCTTACTACATAGATGATTATAAATGATAGTTATAAATGATATGACAACATTATGCAGTTGACTGTACTATTAGCAATGCTCTAAGTGAGCTATTAAGCTAGGAACTCTATTTAGGGCTAGTAAGCCACTAATAGCTAGCACGAACACGCACCGTAGGATACTTGGAATTCCTTCATTACCAAGTGTGCAAACACACACATCTAAAACGCTAGCATGTGTAAGCTCCACCAAAACGTACGCACCGGGGTGTACAAGCATAAAGATGGATTAGCTAGCTAGCTAGCTAGTAGTATACCTGAGCGAGGCGCGAGGTCTGGATGTCATGTCGACCAGCGCGCGGGTACTTAAGGGGCCAAGCTACATCGATGGCGACGGCCGATCGACACCCGTCAGCTTCACCAAAGTCCAACTGCGTGCGCGCTTGTTACTCCTAGATGGAGACGTTTAAATTATCATTGCCGTGTTCTTCGTTCTTGTAACCTTCTCTGCCATGGTCGGCTGCACGTACCTGTCCAGTTCCAGAGACAGAGACGTTCGATATTTGCTGACAAAAGGTAGCTCGTCACATGGTGCTTAGTGTGCGCCGTAGCATAGTTCCTCTCCTCTCTTACGTACGTAGGTGCGCATATGCCCCCTCCACGCGCGTGGTTTACTTCGTCATCGAGCAAATCGGACGGTCAGACGCGCCGGCGCCGATTCAGTAATTACTTTTTTCTAAAGGAGGAATACCTCCGGCCTCTGCATCAGTTGATGCATGCAGCCATATTATTAGACGTCGCAAGAGAGTCTTAACATCCAAGGAAGCTTAAAGTGGGTGCAACCGCTGGGAGACGGTAGCATGGGCTATCTTCAGCCGATTTGGATGGCGAGTTAATAATATGCTAGGTGTGTAGGCATCGTAGCCTGTTTTCTATCGCCGGATGTGGCGCTTTATTGTCAATTGTGGCACTTTACATATTTATTTTCTCTTTTATTGCTTGGATCATAGGCCCCCTGTAGTCAGCATGAGTGAGTAACGACCACATACGGATTCAGACTTTTTTTTTAAAGGAGCATTGCCTCGGCCTCTGCATACATACGGATCCAGGCTATAGCTCTGTAGATAACCTGCAATAAATTGGTGAATGTTGTACCATTAAAAATCATATCATTTCTAGTGTTCCATATAGCCCACAATAAAGCACATATCCGTATTCGAATATG
>NC_041389.1:555965696-555975003 GCF_002162155.2 Triticum dicoccoides
GGGGGGAGAAAAAACATGCCCTTTTTGCATGCAGATTGAGAGTATAGATCATTTGTTTTTGAAATGTACCATGGCTAAAATGATGTGGAATATTACATAGTTTGCTTATGACTTCAAGCAAGTGACGGACAATTTACATGATCTGTTTGGGGACTCGCTGAAACAATTTAATAAAGATGAAAAATCTCTTGTGGCTGTGGGGATTGCAGCTGTTTTCTGGACTATTTGGAAACTTAGAAACAGGGTGATTTTTGATTAAAAATAGGGTTTCTGATCCCTGTATACCAGTGAATCTAATGATTAAAATGCTTCATGATTGGCTCATTTTGCAGATAATGTTAACTTGTGATGTTTGTATGTACTTGTTCTGTACCTGTAATCCTTGTATTTTGGATCTGAGCCACGCCCGGGCCTTTGTGCCACTTCTATCGGGCTTGTAGTTAGGCTCCCGTGTATATCTTGTACTGGTGTGGGTGGAATCAATACAGAGAGCATTTCATCCTTCTGCTTGGTATCAGACTCCAGGCAACCCCATGGCCGAGAACTCCTCCTCCTCCACCTCCCCGGCCACCAGCTCCGCTACCTCGCCGGGCGCACTTTCCCCCTCGGCCACCAGCGGCGGCACCACCGCCGCCCTAAGCACCTCGTCCCCCTTCGTCTTCGGGGCGGCCTCTTCCTCCAACAGCGGCTCTTCTCCATCCACCGGTACCCAGTTTGCCCCTCTTTTCTCTTCCCCGATGCCGCCGCTCTCCTTCAACACCACGCCCTCTACCCACCCCATCTTCCACGACAGCATTCAGAATCACATCAAATTTCTTCTCAACCCCGATGACCACAATTATCACAAATGGAAGTCTTTCTTTCTCCTCGTCCTCCTCCGCTATGGCGTCACCCAGTTCATCGAGCACCCACTTCCTCCCAATGCCACTGCTCTCCACCGCGAGATCGATGCCCACCTTGTGCTCTGGATCTACTCCACTCTCGCCGACACCCTCATCGACCACGTCGTCGGGGCCACCACCACCTTCGATCTCTGGCATCGCATCAGAGACTACTTCCTGGCGAATCGTGCAGCTCGCTACATGGCGCTGAATCGGCAATACCGCAACCTCAAACAAGGCGACCTCTCAGTTGCCGAATATGCACGCCGCATGAAGCTTCTCACCGCGGGTTTGGCTGACATCGACCACGCCATCACCGAGGTGGATCTTACCACCCAGTTCCTTCACGGCATCGACAAGCGCCTCGACACCATTCACGTTGTCGTGGGAGACACCGTCCCTCTGCCGCCGTTCGAGACGGTCTTCTCATGCTTGAAGCTTGCCGAGGAAAACCTCGCCCAGCGCGTGGCTGACGAGCCCGTCCCCATCCTCGCTGTCTCTGGGCACGGCGGCCCCTCCGGCACCGCCTCCACCCCTGGCGCCTCCTCCAGCACTCACCAGGGCGACCGCGGCGATCGCACCTCCGATCGCGGCAACGGCTTCCTGCAGGGCCGCGGATCTGGCAACCGCCAGGACGGTCACCGCGGTGACCGCGGCGGCCGCGGGCGTGATCGTGGTCGTGGGCGTGGCCGCGGCGATCAGGGCGGTCGCGGCGCCGCTCCTCCCATGTCGTACAACCCGTACATGGGCTTCTTCGCCCCCTACGGCATGGCCCTGCCCAACCCGCAGCCCGGTTGGGTCCCTTCGAACGCTGCCGGCGTGCTCGGTCCTCGGCCTGGCTCCCACGGGCAGGCCTATCAGATGTAGTTCTCTGGCTACCCCGCGCCTCCCCAGCAGCAGCCGTCGTGGGACCACCTCGCCATGCTCCAAGCCGCCTACAGTGCCTCTGGCTTCCCCAACAACAGCGCCGCTCCCTCCGAGTGGTACCTCGACAGCGGCGCCACCTCCCATGTCACTACTAGGGAAAACCTTATACACAGAACTTTAGCAGTAGCGTGGGTCAAAAAAGCACGCTGGTGCTAATTAGGAGTAGCGCGCCTGAGGAAACCGCGCTGCAGATAAAGATCTAGCAGTAGCGCGTCTGGATGTAAACACGTTACTACTAAAATTCCCACGGCTTAGCCGATAGGCTACACATAGTAGTAGCGATCTATGACGAACCGCGCTACCGCTACTTTATTTGTAGCAGCGCATTTTAATATAAACTCGCTACTGCTAAAGGTTATAAAATTAAATGGAAAGAAAATGGAAAGGTAATTGAAAATGAAAGAAATAGAATAAGGTGAAAGGAAAAAAATAAAATGTGAAAAAAACTAAATGAAAAAGGGGAAAAAGAGAAAGGAGTAGCAGTAGCGTGTATCACAGAACGTGCTGTAGCTAAGATAGCAGCAGCGCTTTTCCTGGAACGCGTTACTGCTACTTCTGACTTAACCACGGGGTTCGTCCTTCCCCACGTGGCCACTTCCCCCAAATCCAACTCTCTCCACTCTCGCCGCCGCCGTCGCCCGTCGGCCGCCGCGCGCTCTCCGCACCCTCTACGCCGCCCCGACCCCAGATTCAACGCCGCCCCCGCCCCGACCTCAACACCGCCCCGACCCCGACCTCGACGCCGGCCGCCATCCGCCGCGCGCCCGAGCCCCGACCCCGACCTCGACGCCGCCCTGCCCCTCCCTCGTCGCAGGCACCCGAGGTGAGCACGCCCGCTCCTCCCTCTCCCCTACCTCTGCCTAGGGTTTTGTTTATATTTTAGTTGCATCAAATTAGTTAGGGTTCATGTAAGAATGGAAACAAATCGGATGCGGATGCGGCTCAAATGAGTTAGGGTTCATGTAAGTGTGAAAATAAACGAATCAAATTTCTAAGATGAATCATAAAACGAGTAAAATTTGACCACTTATTTCACTTTATAGTTGGATAATTGAAACATCCGCTACCACTTTCCACCGCTATAGGTTCATCAAATTAGATGGTAATTAGGGCAGTAGTTCCTAGGTACTAATTAGTTAGTAAGAACTAGGTACTAATTAGGTACTAGAATATTTTTATTTATAGTAAGTTTGTTTTTAGTAAGAACTAGTTGAATTAATAGAACTAGTTAATAAGAACTTGTTTCTATTTTTTAGTTAAAGCAATTTTTCCCGCCTCGACGTGGACGATGCCTATCCCGCATCCTCGTCGTTGAGTCGGCGGAGGACGACACCTGCTTGACCAGATCGGCCATGTCCGGGACTGGGCTCCGCCGGGGTGGTACTGGGAGGCGCTACCTACCGGGGGGCGCAGGTTGGTGAGGAGCCAGCCTGTCGTTGACCCGAACCTTCTTTGGTGGCGGTCGCATGGGCCAGTGATGATCCAGAGGCTCGAGGACTCCGCGGAGGTGGTGCGTCACCGTGTCAGTGAGGAGGACGCGCACGTCCGTTGCTACTTGTTTGCGTTGGAGCACAGGTCGTTCTCCAATACCTGGCATGTTCTCCGGGGATCTCACTGGAGCTATGATCTCGTGATGGTTCCTTCTCTGTGGGTGTCCACCGCCCGCGCCGATACCCGTCGTGTGCTAGAGTTTTAGTTGTATTAGTGATGTTATATGTATGACACTATTCGTGATCTATTAGTGATAATATTCGACGATGTACGGATGCATGAGATGATTTACTTTTGCTTATTGAATGCATGCTAATTTGAGTCCTATAAGATATTTTGAAATGTATATCTTGTGTTTCTCAATATCCAAGTGGCCGGTCATGTTTGCAGGTTACACCTCCGAGTGGCCTATGTTTTGCCGGAGTGTTGATTCCTTTCCGTTCCGGCAAATTTCAGGCGCTCGATATGTCCTATTTTAGCAAAGTTCATGCCGGATTTTTCCGTAAATTTTGGCATGACTTGTGCGAGAATATGTAGGAAATATCGAGTGCCCTGGATTTGTGTGTTGAGTATCTTGGTAGTTGTCTTCGATCGATTTTCAATTAATGTTTTAACTATGAACATAGGAAATGTCTGACGACGAAAAGGATTTCGGTATTTGCAAATACTGCAAAGACGAGCGCGGCCTGTGCGACGGAATCTTCCTAGATGATGATAGGCGCTTCAGCATCAAGCTGGACGAGAACTTCGAAGTGGATACAGTAAGTCACAACGACAAGTCTTTTTTGTAATTAAGCATGACATCTGCTTCATTTGCTTCAACTTATATTTTTTTTACTATTCTACTAGCATATCCCCTGCCATGCAAGAGTTTTTGTATTGGATAAGATAGGTTTCAATCATAGTACGTAGGAAAAGAAAGTTTACTTGAAGATCGAGCATGGTTATATTTTCCATGCAAAATTATACAATTTAGACGACTACACATATTTTGGATGCAAAACATGGCGAGCACTATGCAAGACTTATGCATTTGAGCCTGATATGGTTATCACCTTTGATATTCGTCCGGAAGATGATATTGAAGGTAATACCGACATTTGGGTCGATGTGCAGACGCCTCCAGTTATACCATTATGTAAGTTTCTCAACCATATTTATGTCTTTGATATTGTTTATTCAAAAATAGTTGACAACTAATTTGTATTATCAGCTTATTTCGGTGCAAGCAAACATGTCCAGCGCTTGGTAGACAGGACCGTATACTAACCTGGGGCTGAACTCAACTGCGAGGAGCTCAGTCATTATGTTTCATGGCTTGAGGATCTTGATACTGTCAAGACAAATTTTCTTCCTGTATTTAGAAATGTTAGTACTCAAAATATGCGACCAATAGTGTTCGTAATGAACTACGGTCACATCAATTTAGGAAGGATGGTAAGATTTTTACTATTTGTCATCAGTGCATCTTTTCCATACATTATTTTTGAAGCTAAACTTCATTGCTAAGTATGTTACCATACAATGTTCTTCAACAGGGACTCCCGATGAATGTTGTGCCTTATGGGATCGAGACTAAAGGTACCATGAGTATTATCAGCTTACGGCCAAGATATCCTACAGATTACTTCAGTGCATTCAAGATTAGCGACAGATGCTTAATAGTGCAAGACTGGACGAAATATGTGATGGGGGAGCGCAGAGAAGTACTAGGGGGCAGCAAACAGATGCGCTACCCACGATTAGGAGACTGGTTCATTTGCATGCTCCATCTTGATCAAGGAGGAGAGCTATACATGTTTTATGTTATTTTACCTAATAGAGAGCAGCAGGAGTGATTAGCTAGCTAGAAATGAGTTTGAGGATGATAATGTGCTACACTATTACTATGATGATAAAATAGCTAGTGTTGGTGGTAATGACTATGATGATTATTATTAGCTAGTGTTAGTGATGATTAAATAAATACTGTTGTTGGTAGTGACTATGATGATGATTAAATAGCTTGTGTTGGCGGATTAGATTCAAGTGGAGGCAACATGTGGTGCACATCGAAAGTACTACTAGTCCAAACTATATCAAGTTTGGATTAGTAGTATACTTTTGACATGCACCATATATTGCCTCCACTTGAACCTAATCCACCTTCATTTGACACACTGTTATGGACATAATGATGTAAACCTCATAACTGGTATTGTACCAATATTGGTACGATGGCGCATAAATACACTAAAAATAAAAAATAAAAAAAATACTAGTAGCGATGGACAGAAAACACACTTCAAGTAGTTACCTTAGCAGTAGCGTGGTACTGAACAAACGCTGCAGCTATTTGTCCTAGCAGTAGCGTTACTGCTAAGCAATAGCTGTAGCGCCTTATTAGTAGCGCGCCTACCCGCGCTACTAGTGAGCACAAAACCAGCGCTACTGCTAGGGTTTTCCCTAGTAGTGCGTCACCGGCAACTCTGGTAACCTCACCTTCTCGAATTCTTCTTTAAAGCATCCTTTCTCTAGCATTGTTGTTGGCAATGGTACACATCTTCCCATCCATGCCACCGGTTCCACCACCCTTCACCCCCACAACTTTCATCTTCGCGACGTGTTATTTTCTCCTAATGTAGTCACTAGCCTCATCTCTGTACGCTAGTTCACCATAGATAACTCGTGCTCTATTGAATTTTACCCCTTTGGCTTTCTTGTGAAGGATCTACGCACCAGGAGGGTACTCATGATCTCCGCTAGCTCCGGCGATCTCTATCCGTTCTTCGGGAATAACAAGACTCGGTGCACCGCCCTTTCTGCCACCGTCTCCACTGCCGACGTGTGGCATCGTCGGCTCGGCCACCCAAGACCACAGACGCTGTCTTCGTTAGCTACTCAAGATTTTCTTCCTTCATGTAATAACAACGCGCACACGCCATGTACTGCGTGTCAACTTGGCCGTCAGCCGCGCCTTCCCTGTCCTTCTTCTAGTAGCCGCACTTATGCTCCCTTTGAACTTATTCATTGTGAACTATGGACAAGCCCGGTTGTAAGCTTCTCTGGTTATCAATACTGTTTGGTTCTACTTGATGATTACACACACTTCTCCTGGACTTTTCCACTCCACCACAAGTCGGACGCCTCTTCCACTCTGTTGCGCTTCTTCTCGTTTGTTCATACCCAGTACAATGTAATCATTAAGGCACTCCAATGCGACAACGGTGGCGAGTTCATCAACTCCACTTTGCGCTAATTCTTCTCCACCAACGGCATCACCTACCATTTCTCCTGCCCTCACACTTCGCCACAAAATGGGAAGACCAAACGCTTAATCTGTACTACAAACGATATCGTCCGTACTCCTTCTCCAAGCTCATTTACCTCCACCCTTCTGGGTCGAAGCCCTACACACCGCCACCTACCTCTTAACCCAAAGACCTTCCCATGCCATCCATGATCACACCCCCTATTACATGCTTCACGGCATTTTTCCCACTTATGATCACCTACGCGTGTTTGGGTGTCTTTGCTTCCCTAACCTATATGCCACCTCCCCTCACAAACTTGCTCCATGCTCCACGCGTTGCGTCTTCTTAGGTTACCCACTTGAGCACAAAGGCTATAGATGCTACGACCTCACTATGCGTCGCGTCATCGTGTCTTGTCACGTCATTTTTGACGAAAGCGTTTTTCCCGACACCCCAGCCACACCATCGCACCCAAACCCCACGGCCACACGCAATCCCGCACGGATCCCACCACCTGGCAAACTAGTTCCCCTGCCCAGCTCCCCACCTACCTTGTCCCCGGCCCCACCGAATCCACTTGACGCGACACCCCCATGCACGCCAATCCTAGCCCGCCTGCCTACCGACATCTTGGCCCCACCCTCCACATGCGACACGCCCACACGCTCCCCTGCCTCCACTCCCGCACGCTCCTCCTCGGGTCGCACGCCTGCCGCACCCACCCCGCCTGCTCCCTCGGATCATGCGCCCACCCCGCCTATTCCCTCGGATCGCGCCCCCACCAACTCTGACCGTGCATCCTCCTCGGATCCCACACCCGTCAGCCCCACGCAATACTCCTCTCATTCCGCACCCACCACTCCCGTTCAGCCACGTCTACCTACTCATGCATGGCCAATTAAGCATCCACACAACTCGCATAAAATGCTAACTCGAGCCAAATCAGGTTTCTGTCAGCCCAAACGCCTTTTTCTTTCCACCACACCCCCTCACATCTCCCCTATTCCCGCAACTTACCGCTCCGCTCTCAAAGACCATAATTGGCAACGTGCAATGCTAGATGAATACGATGCTTCAATCAACAATTCGAGTTGGTCTTTGGTTCCCAAGCCTGCAGGTGTCAACGTGGTGACCGGCAAGTGGATCTTTTGCCACAAGTTCAATCCCGATGGCTCTTTGGCGCGGTAAAAGGCACAGTCGGTGGTCCGTGGCTTCACAAAAAATGAGGGAGTCGACTATGATGAGACGTTCAGTCCGGTCGTCAAACCGGCTACTATTCGGGTTGTGCTCGGTTTTGCCACTTCACAATCATGGCCTATCCACCAACTCGACGTCAAGAATGCATTTCTTCATGGCGACCTCAAGAAGACAGTGTATTGTGCTCAACCTGCCGGCTTTGTGGACTCCTCTTGGACGGATCATGTATGTCTCCTTCACAAATACCTCTATGGGTTGAAGCAAGCTCCTCGCACCTGGTTCCAGCATTTTCGGTCATTCCTCTTGTCCCTTGGCTTCCACGCCTCCAAGAGTGATTAGTCTCTCTTCATTCTTCACAATGGTGCTTCGGTTGCATACTTACTAGTCTACGTTGATGACCTTATCCTCACCGCTAGCACCAACCATGCTCTCAACCACATCATCCACTCCCTCAAACGCGAGTTCTCCATGACCGATCTAGGTGAGCTCCATCATTTTCTAGGCATCAACGTCACACCAAACCACCATGGCTTGTTCTTGTGCCAGCAACAATATGCCCTAGAAATTCTTGATCGCGCCAAAATGCTCAATTGCAAGCCAGTCTCCATGCCCATTGAGGGAGTCCCGGACTAGGGGGTGTCCGGATAGCCGAACTATCATCATCGGCCGGACTCCAAGACCATGAAGATACAAGATTGAAGACTTTGTCCCGTGTCCGGATGGGACTTTCCTTGGCGTGGAAGGCAAGCTTGGCGATACGGATATGTAGATTTCCTACCTTTGTAACCGACTCTGTGTAACCCTAGCCCTCTCCGGTGTCTATATAAACCGGATGGTTGTAGTCCATAGGACGAACAACAATCATACCATAGGCTAGCTTCTAGGGTTTAGCCTCCTTGATCTCCTGGTAGATCCACTCTTGTAACACACATCATCAATATTAATCAAGTAGGACGTAGGGTTTTACCTCCATCAAGAGGGCTCGAACCTGGGTAAAACATCGTGTCCCCAGTCTCCTGTTACCATCCGCCTAGACGCACAGTTCGGGACCCCCTACCCGAGATCCGCCGGTTTTGACACCGACATTTGTGCTTTCATTGAGAGTTCCTCTGTGTCGTCACCGATAGGCTCGATGGCTTCTTCAATCATCATCAATGACGCAGTCCAGGGTGAGACCTTCCTCCCCGGACAAATCTTCGTATTCAGCATCTTTGCACTGCGGGCCAATTCGCTTGGCCAACTGGAGCAGATCGAAATCTACGCCCCTGGCCGTCAGGTCAAATTTAGAAGTTTGAACTTCACGGCTGACATCCGCGGGGACTTGATCCTCGATGGATTCGAGCCACAGCCGAGCGTGCCGCACTGTCGTGGCGAGCATGATTTAGCTCTGCAGCCGGACAGTACCCTGGAGGCCGCACTCGAAACCGCTCCGATCTTCAATCCGGAGCCGGCTGCGCAGATCGAGGACGGATGCCTAGACATCGCCTCGGGGGCTGCAACCTCTACGGCGATAGAGCCGAACACTGACTTTGTCCCTCATGAAGCTTGTGACTCCGAGGTGCCGGACTCCGAACCTCC
>NC_041389.1:555975374-556006291 GCF_002162155.2 Triticum dicoccoides
AACACTCACCTTTTGGCGACATCTTGAGTTTGCTAAAGTATCTCTCGTTATCAGGAGAGCCCTGGCCGGACTGCGGTCAGGACGGTTGGGATGCGGACGACGAAGAAATTCAAAGCCCACCCACCACCCACTTGGTACCCGCTGTTGACGATTTAACCGACATGCTAGACTACGACTCCGAGGACATCGACGGTATGGACGACGATGCCGGAGACGACCAAGAACCAGTGCCTACTGGGCACTGGACAGCCACCTCATCATATGACATATACATGGTGGATATCCCAAAAGATGGGAATGGCGATGGAACAGAGGAGGATGACCCCTCCAAAAAGCAGCCCAAGCGCCGGCGTCAGTGACGCTGCTCTAAATCCCGCCACAGCAAGAATGAAGACTCCGGCACCGGAGACAAAAATACACCGGACAGTGCCGAAGACAACCCACTCCAGCAAGATGCAGCGCAGGAGGACGGAGACGCCAGCCCTTATGAAGGAGCGGCAGAAGAAGAGGCAGAGGATTATACGCCTCCCTCCGGAGACGAAGCGAGCCTCGACGATGACGAATTCGTCGTGCCTGAGGATCCCGTCGAACAAGAGCGTTTTAAACGCAAGCTTATAGCCTCAAGAAAAAGCAGCAACAGCTTAGAGCTGATCAGGATCTGCTAGCCGACAGATGGACTGAAGTCCTCGCGGCCGAAGAGCATGAGCTCGAACGCCCCTCCAAAAGCTACCCTAAACGCAAGCTGCTCCCCCGATTAGAGGAGGAGGCTTACGAACCCGCATCACCAGGAGACAATACGGCTGACCGACCACCCCGTGGTCGCGACAGAGAGGCCTCTAGGCCCTTCACTAGAACCGTACCCCGACATCGCTCGAAAAGCACACGGCCACAGGGGAACGCTCCAGACTTGCGAGATATATTGGAGGGCAAGGAAAGACAATCAAGATCAATCTATGGATCGCGTGGGCGCCCCACGGTACGTGACGACAACCGTCGCGCCGGACACAGTAAGTCCGGCCGGGCCGAACAAAACAGACAAAGCTCTTTTGAGCTCCGTCGTGATATCTCCCAGTACAGAGGCGCCGCACACCCACTATGCTTCACAGACGAAGTAATGGATCATCAAATCCCCGAAGGGTTTAAACCCATCAATATTGAATCCTATGATGGCACAACAAACCCCGCGGTTTGGATCGAAGACTATCTCCTCCACATCCACATGGCCCGCGGTGACGATCTTGACGCCATCAAATACCTCCCCCTCAAGCTTAAAGGACCAGCCCGGCATTGGCTCAACAGCTTGCCAGCAGAGTCAATTGGGAGTTGGGAGGACCTGGAAGCCGCATTTCTCGATAACTTCCAGGGCACTTATGTGCGACCACCAGACGCTGATGACCTAAGCCACATAATTCAGCAGCCAGACGAATCGTCCAGACAATTTTGGACACGGTTCTTAACCAAGAAAAACCAAATCGTCGATTGTCCGGATGCGGAGGCCCTCGCGGCCTTCAAGCATAACATCCGCGACGAGTGGCTTGCCCGGCACCTGGGACAGGAAAAGCCGAAATCCATGGCAGCCCTCACATCACTTATGACCCGCTTCTGTGCGGGTGAGGACAGCTGGCTAGCACGCAGCAACAACCTCAGCAAAAATTCTGGCAGTCCGGACTTCAAGGACCGAAATGGCAGGCCGTGTCGTAACAAAAACAAATGCCGCATTAACGGCGACAATAGTGAGGATACGGCAGTCAATGCCGGATTCAGAGGCTCTAAACCCGGTCAGCGGAAAAAGCCATTCAAAAGAACTACTCCGGGTCCGTCCAATTTGGACCGAATACTCGACTGCTTGTGCCAGATACACGGCACCCCCGAAAAGCCAGCTAACCACACCAACAGGGACTATTGGGTATTCAAGCAGGCAGGCAAGTTAATTACCGAAAACAATGACAAGGGGCTGCATGGCGATGACGAGGACGAGACCCAACCGCCGAACAATAGAGGACAGAAGGGTTTCCCCCCACAGGTGCAGACGGTGAACATGATATACGCAACGCACATACCCAAAAGGGAGCGGAAGCGTGCACTCAGGGATGTCTACGCGATGGAGCCAGTTGCCCCGAAGTTCAATCCATGGTCCTCCTGCCCAATCACTTTTGACCGAAGGGACCACCCCACCAGCATCCGCCACGGTGGATTCGCCGCACTGGTCTTAGACCCAATCGTCGATGGATTTCACCTAACCAGAGTCCTGATGGACGGCGGTAGCAGTCTGAACCTGCTTTACCAGGATACAGTGCGCAAAATGGGCATAGACCCCTCAAGGATTAAACCTACCAAAACGACCTTTAAAGGCGTCATACCAGGTATAGAAGCCAATTATACAGGCTCAATTACACTGGAAGTGGTCTTCGGATCCTGGATAACTTCCGAAGTGAGGAGTTAATCTTCGACATAGTCCTGTTCCGCAGCGGCTATCATGCCTTGCTCGGACGTACCGCGTTTGCAAAGTTTAACGCGGTGCCGCACTACGCATACCTCAAGATCAAGATGCCAGGCCCTCGAGGAGTCATCACGGTCAACGGAAACACCGAACGTTCTCTCCGCACGGAGGAACATACAGCGGCTCTCGCGGAAGAAGCGCAATGCAGCCTCTTAAGGCAATTCTCGAGTCCGGCCGTTAAGCTGCCGGACACAGCTAAGCGCGCCTGGAGTGACTTACAACAAGAACACCTGACACGTTCCGAGCACACGTAGCAGTGCGGCCCCAACCCCAGCCCCTGCGAAACGTCAAAGCAGGTCCTTCGCGTACACCATTACGCTCTGAAGATACCATGGGCATGGGGAGAGGGGCACGACCACGATAAGCCCAGACTGCGGCTCAACCACATCAGGGGCTCTCAAGTGTGTCGTTCTTTTTCTTTTCTTTTTACCTTTTATTTTTTACCCACAGGACTCCGTTTGTCAGAGGCCCTGTCCGGCAGCAGACCTGCCGAACTCACGATGCAACGCCAGGGAAGGATAAAGGCTACAACGAATATACAGGTGGTCTCCATTACGAGCATTTTTATACACCAATCTGCAGTCTACCACTGGAGGGGGACATGTTTAATAGTCCCATCCCTTGCTTATCGCACTATTTGTATCATTCTGCATTCGTAGCAGCACTTATTGAATAAAACAATGCAGCACCTTTTTGCTTATAATTGCATTTCTTTTTCATACATATGTTCATTCACGGCATGTTGCATCCGTACACTTTGGTACGGCTAATATACACCAGGGGCTTATGTTTCCCGCATTATGGTGTGATGAGTCCGAACACTTTCACAAGTGCGGCACCCCGAACTTATAGCACTATATGCATCGGCTCCGAATCGTGTCTTGGGTCAATAGTTGGGTTTGCCCGGCTCCCATGTTTTGGTACCTTACGTTCCGTTATATCGGCTAAGGTAGCACTGGGAGAACCACTGCGATTGCGCCCCAGTTGAGCTGGGTTAATGCCTCAGTGGAGAAAGCTAAAACTGACCGTCATGATAAGGCGAGAGCAGGTCGCTGTTCGAGAGGTTTTTTATGAGTCCTTAAAGACTTATGCCGCTTAGAGCGAGGAGCCGGATACTGTCCGGCCAAGGCGTGGATAGCGCCCCAAATTCGGCCTTCCGAAGACTAGGGGCTTCGCCGAAATTTGAAATTATAGAATTCTATGGCTAAGTGAGAGTGTTCAAGCATTATAAGTCCGGTTGCCTTGTTCGCTATGTTGAGCGCCTCCCTAGATGGACCCAAAAATGGGAACAAGAGCGCTCAAGTTTATCCCGAACACCCCAGCACTCGTGGCATGGGGGCTGAAGCCGACGACTTGCCATCTCTCAGATTTGATAAAAAGTCGTACAGAAGGTAATATTTTAAATTAACAAGCGTTGCTTAGCGCATATGAACTAAATTTTCAGCGCACAGGATAACAAAATGCGAGTCTACTCAAATATTACATCTTTGAAGCACTCACCCGCAATAATGCGGGCGCCCTTCAGCACACTCTTATAATACATCTCGGGTGTGCGATGCTCCTTGCCCTCTGGTGGCGGGTCCGTCACGAGCTTCTGGGCATCCATCTTGCCCCAGTGCACCTTTGCGCGGGCAAGGGCCCGACCGGCACCCTCAATGCAAGCGGAGTGCTTGATGACTTCAACCCACGGGCACACATCCACCAGCCGCCGCACCAGGCCGAAGTAGCTCCCAGGCATGGCCTCCTTAGGCCACAGCCGAACTATGAGGCCCTTCATGGCCTGTTCGGCCGCCTTGTGGAGCTCGACCAGCTGCTTCAGCTGGTCGCTAAGGGGCACTGGATGTCCGGCCTCAGCATACTAAGACTAGAAGACCTTCTCCGTCGAGCTCCCCTCCTCGGCCCGGTAGAATGCAGCAGCATCGGACACGCTGCGAGGAAGATCTGCGAACGCTCCTGGAGAGCTCCGAATTCGGGTAAGCAACAGGTAATTAACACTCACATGCTTACTTTGCATGAAAAATGCCTTACCCGCTGCTATTTTCTTCACCGCCTCAATCTCCTGGAGGGCCTTGTAGGCTTCGGCCTTAGCGGCTTTGGCACTCTCAAGAGCCGTTGCAAGCTCAGACTCTCGAGTCTTCGAGTCACGCTCCAAGCTCTCATGTTTTTTCACGAGATCCTGGAGCTCTTGTTGTACCTCTGCCACCCGCGCCTCCTGTTTCTCTCGCTCGGTGCGCTCCGCGGCTGCATTGTGTTCGGCCGCGGCCACCGCCTCCTTCAGGGTCGCCACCTCGTTAGTGGCCCCTGCAATACCCACATTATCCTTGTCATTTTTCTTGCAACCAAATCCTTTTCTGTAAGGTACAATTTTCATAAGGTATTACTCACCTTCTTTTTCCTCGAGCTGCTTCTTGGCATGGCCGAGCTCGCTCTCGGACCGCTCGAGGTTTTCCTTCAAAGTATTGACCTCCGCAGTCAGTGCGGCGGAGGTCAGCAGCATAGCCTGCAATCCCATATTGACATATTTTTTATGACTCCCGCGTTTATCTTTCTAAAGATCCTCAGTCCGGCTTTTCTTTCTGAACACCGAACCGAGCATCAGGGGCTACTGTCTATGCGGTACCATTTTACATATATTGAAATTCTTACCTCAAAGCCTGTTAGAAGGCTGCTGCAGGCTTCGGTCAGCCCGCTCTTGGCGAGCTGAACCTTCTGAATCACCGCAATCATAACAGTGTGGTGTTCCTCTTCGATAGAGGCGCCGTTGAGCGCCTCCAGCAAATTATCCGGCACCTCTGGTTGGACGGAGGCAGCCGGCGTCGCGGTCTTGCCCTTCTTACAAAGGGGTCGCCCGCCGGACTACGGAGCCACTGTGGCCTCCGGGGCTGAGTCCGGTGCAAAGTCCGGGAGGTTGTCCTGTGACATCTCCGGGGCCTCCTCCTCCTGGTAGGTCCCTTTCTGTGATCCCACCTCGGCGTAGTCCGCGTCATGGGGGTGGAGGTAGTCGGAAGGGAATCCATATCCGACGCACCCAAGGACCCGCTCGACGAAACGGGAAGATCATCCTTGGGCGGACTGCAAGGTTGTATGCGGCATTAGAAAGACATTATGTGGCGAAAAGAAAAAACCTTGAAGTCATTCAGGAGTCCGGATACTTACGATCTCGCCAGGGGATTGGCCCTTGGAGGCCAGTCCTTGTCGTCGTCACTGGCGGTGGCGGAGCAGTCCGGGGGAAGAGTTTTCCCCTTTTTGGACCCTTCGGCCTCCCTTGTTGGGGAGGCCTTCCTTTTCTTCCCTCCCCCCGCTGGGGGAGAGGCTTTCTTCTTCTCCTCCTCGCCTTGGTGGGAGGAGTCGGCCTCGGATTCATCATCTGATAGCACCTGAAAACGGGAACTCTTCCGAGTCCCCGTGGCCTTCTTCTTGGCCTTCTTCTCCGGTACCACGTGGGGTGCCGGAGCCAGCAGCCCCGTTAGGCGGGCGTCCGCTGGGTCCTCTGGCAATGGGGCCGGACAGATAGTCCGTTCGGCCTTCGCCAGCCAGTCATGTCAAAGGTAAAGGAGTTTAGATCCCGCATAGAGTCAAACTATGGAAAACAAGTGGCAAAATCACTTACCTCGTCAGCTGGACGCTGCGAGCGGAATCCGCGATCTTCGGTAGCGGATGCGGGAGCCTCGGCGCCCTTGAACAGCACCTTCCAGACATCTTCGTACATAGTGTCGAAGAGCCCGCTCAAGGTCTGGTGCTGCGCCGGATCGAACTCCCACATGTTGAAACCCCGTCGTTGGCACGGGAGAATCCGGCGGATGAGCATGACCTGGACTACGTTGACAAGCTTGAGCTTCTTGTCCACCAGCTTCTGGATACAGGCTTGGAGTCCGGTCAGCTCCTCCGAATTCCCCCAGATCTGGCCACTCTCTTTCCAGGAGGTGAGCCGTGTAGGGATGCCGGATCTGAATTCGGGGGCCGCCGCCCAATCGGTGTCACGCGGCTCGGTGATGTAGAACCACCCCGATTGTCACCCCTTGATAGTTTCCACGAAAGTGCCCTCCAGCCACGTAACGTGGGATATCCTGCCCACCATGGCGCATCCGCACTCCGCTTGGCTGCCCTTCACAACCTTCGGCTTGACACTGAAGGTATTGAGCCACAAGCCGAAGTGGGGCTGGATGCAGAGGAAGGCCTCGCACACGACGATAAACGCCGAGATGTTGAGGATGAAGTTCGGGGCCAGATCATGGAAATCCAGGCCGTAGTAGAACATGAGCCCCCGGACGAAGGGATGAAGTGGGAAGCCCAGTCCGCGGAGGAAATGGGGAAGAAACACTACCCTCTCATGGGGCCTGGGGGTGGGGATGAGCTCTCCCTCGTCGGGGAGTCGGTGCACGATGTCGCTGGACAAATATCCGGCGTCGCGCAGCTTCTGGATCTGCCCCTCCGTGACGGAGGAGGCCATCCACTTGCCTCCCGCTCCGGACATAGTTGGAGAAGGTTGAGATGAGAAGTGCGGACTTGGGCGCTGGAGCTCGAGTTCGCGGAGATGGATAAGCCAAGGAGGAAGAAGGCGCAAGTAAAAGGGTTGGATCTTTATCCCCTTATATGGGCGGACAGAAACATGCGTCCCCACCAGTCTGGTAAAACTCGCTTATCTCCCAAGCGTCACAATCAATGGCGCGGTTGGGTTGCCCAAGTCCGTATTTATGGGAATCTCGGAATAAGGGGAACACGATCTCTGCTTCGACAAGACGTGCCAAGGAAACCGCTTCGCTAAACGCACTAAGGTGGAACAATAAAAACAATATGAGTAAAGGCTTGGAAGTGGTGTGACGTCACGCTACAGAATACGTCAGCAGATTGATCTTGTGTAATATTATACTCTCTACGGTGGTACGTGGAATTTATTTTTGCAGAGCCGGACACTATCCTGGTGTTCACAATCTTCTATAAATTATTCGAAGGAGGAACCCGCCTTGCAATGCCGAAGACAATATGCGCGCCGGACTCGTCGTCATTGAAGCCTGGTTCAGGGGCTACTGAGGGAGTCCCGGACTAGGGGGTGTCCGGATAGCCGAACTATCATCATCGGCCGGACTCCAAGACTATGAAGATACAAGATTGAAGACTTCGTCCCGTGTCCGGATGGGACTTTCCTTGGCGTGGAAGGCAAGCTTGGCGATACGGATATGTAGATTTCCTACCTTTGTAACCGACTCTGTGTAACCCTAGCCCTCTCCGATGTCTATATAAACCGGATCGCTGTAGTCCATAGGACGAACAACAATCATACCATAGGCTAGCTTCTAGGGTTTAGCCTCCTTGATCTCGTGGTAGATCCACTCTTGTAACACACATCATCAATATTAATCAAGCAGGACGTAGGGTTTTACCTCCATCAAGAGGGCCCGAACCTGGGTAAAACATCGTGTCCCCTGTCTCCTGTTACCATCCGCCTAGACACACAGTTCGGGACCCCCTACCCGAGATCCGCCGATTTTGACACCGACACCCATTGACACCCACTCCAAGCTTTCTGCTCTTGACGGTTGCCTCTTGGACAATCCTACCACCTACTGGAGTCTTGCCGACGCCCTCCAATATCTCACACTCACTAGACCGGACATCTCTTATGCGGTTCAGCAAGTGTGCCTCTTCATGCATGCCCCTCGCGACTCTCACATGCAGCTTATCAAGCGCATCCTTCGGTACTTGTGAGGCACCACTCACTATGGCTTGCAACTCTACAAGTCCACCTCTCATGAACTCGTGGCTTACACCGATGCGGATTGGGCAGGATGCCCGGACACCTGCCGGTCCACATCCGGTTTGTGTGTCTTCCTCGGTCGCAACTTGTTATCCTGGTCATCTAAGCGACAAGCCACTATATCCCGTTCGCGTGCGGAGGCCGAATACCATGGAGTCACTAACTGCATCGCCGAGTCATGTTGGCTGCGCCAACTCCTTCATGAACTCTGGCGCCCCCCTTCCAGTGCAACCATTGTCTATTGTGACAACATTAGCGCCTCCTATATTGCTTCCAACCCCGTCCAGCATCAACGTACGAAGCATATCGAGATTGATCTCCACTTTGTCCGCGACCGTGTGGCACTTGGCGAAGCTCGTATCCTCCATGTTCCATCCAGCTCATAGTTCGCCGACTTGTTCACCAAAGTTCTACCATCACAAGTTTTTCATGAGTTTAGAGACAACCTCAACGTCCATCCAAATGGAGTTCCATCTGAGGGGGGTGTTAACTTGTGATGTATGTATGTACTTGTTCTGGGGTTTTTTCGAAAAGGGGGGACTCCCCGGCCTCTGCATCAGAAAGATGCATACGACCACATTTATAAATAAATAAATAAGTTCAACAAAGTCTTGCAGTCTACTCCAAAATAAGAAGCTGGCTCACAAAGAGCAACAAAAGCAAATAAAGGCCCAAAAGCCACAACCGGCTGGCATAAGATAAATAGGTAAACTAGTCGCTTATCCTATTACATGACTGCCATCCAAACCGGTTGAAGATATCCCGCGCAACCATCTCCCACCGGAGAGATCCAGTAACCAAACGCTCCCTGGCCTCCGTCGGAGTGAGTAAGGACCACGTACGGATTAGCGCAGTAGCCCGGAATAAAACCTGCAAAAAATGAATAGTTGTTGTTATGTTAAAAGCCAAATCATTTTTGCAGTTCCAAATTGCCCATAACAACGCACACGCTCCTACGCGAATTTGTCTAGCTGTTTCGGACTCTATCCCAACAAGCCACGTTTCAAATAATGACCTGGCCGAATTCGGAGGAGTAATGTTAAAGGCAACTTGCACCGAGCGCCACAAGACCCTCGCCAACGGGCAATCAAAGAAGAGGTGCTTGATATTTTCATCCCGATCACAGAAACTATACCTAGTAGATCCTATCCAGTTGCGCTTAACCAAATTATCTTTCGTTAAGATGACTTGTTTATGTACAAACCACATAAACACTTTGATTTTCAGAGGAACCTTAACTTTCCAAACATGTTTGGAACTAGGAATCACACTAGAATTGATGATATCAATATACATCGACTTGACTGTGAATTCCCCAGATCTAGTAAGCTTCCAACACAATTGATCGGGCTCATGCGTAAGCTGAACCTCCATCAGTCTACTCACCAGATGAAGCCAGGCTTCCCACCGGTCTCCAACAAACACCCTCCTGAACTGAATATTAAGGGGAGTGGACTGCAAACTCGCTGCAACCAGAGCATCATGATGCTGCACAATATGATATAGTGATGGATACTAAAGCGCCAACGGCGCTTCCCCCAGCCAAAGTATCCTCCCAGAAGCGAGTATTGTTGCCATCATCAACAATAAACTTTGTTCTATTAAAGAAAGTAGCTTTGACTCTCATTAGCCCTTTCCAGAAAGGCAAATCAGTCGGTCTAACTGTCACCTGCGACAAAGTCTTTGAGTGGAGGTACTTGTTACGCAGAATCTGTGCCCAAGTAGCTTCAGTCTCAGCTGCTAACTTATATAGCCACTTACTGATAAGACATTTGTTCTTGACCTCAAGATTTTCAACACCAAGACCCCCTTGGTCTTTCGGTCGGCAGATGACGTCCCATTTGGCTAAATGGTACTTTCTCTTAAGTTCATCACTCTGCCAGAAGAAACGGGACCGATAGAAGTCTAGCCTTTTCCTAACTCCAACCGGTACTTCAAAAAAGGACAAAAGGAACATAGGCAGACTCGTGAGCACCGAATTAATAAGAATCAATCGGTCTCCATACGACATGAGTTTGCCCTTCCAGCAGCTCAGTTTCTTCTCAAACCGATCCTTGATACACTTCCATTCGCTGTTTGTCAGCTTACGATGATGAATGGGGATACCTAGGTAAGTGAACGGAAGTCCTCCCAATTCACAATCAAACAATTGCTTATATGCATCTTGTTCCTCTTTGGCTCTCCCAAAACAGAACAACTCACTTTTATGGAAGTTAATCTTCAGACCGGTCAATTGCTCAAACAGGCACAATACCAGCTTCACATTTCTCGCTTTTGCCAAGTCATGCTCCATAAAGATGATCGTATCATCAGCGTACTGCAGGATGGACACACCACCATCAACTAGATGAGGCACCAAGCCACCTACCTGGCCGGCCTCCTTTGCCCTACCTATCAGGATTGCCAACATGTCAACGACAATGTTGAACAAAATAGGAGACATTGGATCACCTTGTCTCAAGCCCTTATGTGTCTGGAAATAATGACCTATATCGTCATTCACTTTAATTCCAACACTCCCTTTTTGCGTGAAGGATTCGACTTGTCGTCTCCAAGCTTCATCAAAACCCTTCATGCGTAGTGCCTGTTGAAGGAAAAGCCAATTGACTTTGTCGTACGCTTTCTCGAAATCCACCTTGAAAACAACGCCATCAAGTTTATTTGTGTGAATCTCATGGAGCGTTTCATGCAAGACCACAACCCCTTCGAGGATGTTCCTGTCCGGCATGAAAGCAGACTGAGTAGGCTGCACCACAGTATGCGCAATTTGTGTGAGCCTATTCGTCCCGACCTTGGTAAAAATTTTGAAACTAATATTGAGAAGACAGATAGGCCGGAATTGCTCAATCCTTGTATTTTGGATCTGAGCCACGCCCGGGCCTGCGTGCCACTTCTATCGGGCTTGTAGTTAGGCTCCCGTGTATATCTTGTACTGGTGTGGGTGGAATCAATACAGAGAGCATTTCATCCTTCTGCTGATAAAACCCAAGAAGACGAAGAATAATGACGGAGGGCGTAAAAAAGGTTGAGAAGATTGCGGGAGAGATCTTCAGGGCAGCGTTGGGATGGAGGGTTGTACACAGAATCGCGGTGATCTTATTCTGTTCTCGATCTATCTCTGTCTTGTTTCTTCGATTGAACTTGTGTCGTTTGCTGCTAGTGGTCGAGTGTAAGAACTTGCTAGTTTGGTTGGTTTTGCGTAATAAGAACGTCCTAGAAAATCCGGCTTGTGGGAATTTCTCAGGACTGTGATGGTGGGTTCGTAAGTGTTTACATCCTGGTCTGTTCTACGGCAGGGAAATCTGCACTTTGGAGAGGATGTGGGGTTCTGCTCCTTCTTCATCCTTGGAAGTGTGCATCGTAGGATTTGCTGATGTGTTGTAGGTTGGCAATAAGATTCTGTAGCCTGGTGTAGTTTGTAAGACTTGTCGATTTCTAATAATAGAAATCGGAGATGAAACTCTCTTTATCAAAAAAAAACATACATCGGCAATTAAACGATTAATAAAGCACACAATGTATGCGGCAACAAAAATTGGCGCTGCAGCGAAGCGCAGATCGGCTTCTAGTATATATCCATACAAGGATCAGATCAATACGAACACAATACACAAGAAATGTTTAGCTTATTGCTACAATTTTCACAGAGCCATGACAAATCTGAGCGATAGAGGTAGTATTTAGAGACAGAGGTAGTATTTAGGAGATCATCTCTTCACACTTCTTGCTAGAAACTTTTCATTCTCATCTCAGTTCTGGACATAACACGTCCTAAAACCAAATCTGCTGACAAGTGGGATGGCCCTGCAAATGCAAAGAGAGGGTTCATAAATATATAGGCATCAATAATAGATGAATAAGACTGTCTGCTAGTACATAATAACTGATTAAGATGAGAAAAAATCAGTCATGTAAGTACCCAGTTTCTCGTTCTGATGCTGAAAATATTGCACAAAGAAGTACTAAGACTGAAACACACACACACGCGCGCATACACACACATACATATATATGTGTGTTCATGATGTGTGTGTTTTTTTACGAGGAATGTTCATGAGGTGGTTATAACCTGCCATGTTGCCTTTACTGCAAATGAACGATCGTCATGTTGGAACTACAGTATAACAGATGCTACTAATAAGTTAGCCATAAACCCCATAAGCGAAGAGTGGACAATGTTTGAAAGCAGGAGCAGGACCACACATACACGTAAAGGTATGCCTGAATTAGGAATCAAGAAATAGCTAATACAGAAGCTGTGTAATTAAAATTATATCAGCATTCCGCTTTTAACATTTCACAAAGACGGATAAAGCTCGTGCCTCCAGAACATTTTACACTAACGAAAGGGCAATTGCCAAACATGGATTAACTACACTCATTGCCGTACTTAGACAACTTGGCAACTTTATCAAACAACAATACTAAATCATTTTTTTAATTCATTAGCTAGAAAATGGAATATGGTATATTTTCCTGACCATGAAATATCTTGCCGCTGAGGCAAAAACCCAGGAGAGTCCCTATTTTGAAAAAGAAAAAAAATTCCTAGCTTACCTACGTAGGTATGTAGTTTTCATGTGAGTTCTCTCGTCTTGCGGCGGCCAGGAAACCCAGGGTCACAACGGCAACTGCTCCGACAGCGACCAACACCTACATCAAAGCAACATGCGAGCGCGTCACGTGGGTGAGCACAGCGGCTCTAACCTGTATGACGCTCCTGCCGATAGAAAATGTGATGGAGAACATTGCAATGGCTTCAACTAGGGACGGGATGAAGATGATGTTGTCATCCGGCAATTCTTGTGCTAATGGCTTGATGGTAGCCTCAATCCAGATGGACCAACCAAACATGAGGTTGGGTAGAGTGAAAGTAAAAAAAACATGTAAACCGGCCATGGGGATGTGTTGTGCAGCGCAGTGCAATGGTGGCTTGATTGACACAAAGTAAAATGTTGTGTAGAGAAGCAACATATATAGTGGGGTATATAAGGTAAAATGAGAATTAACAAACTCCATGCTTAATTATGATGTGTGTCTTTGGAGGTCTTGGGAACTCCGGGCATTGAGGAGACACAATCGAGGACGAGGACTCAACATGCGACAAGCAGTCACTTTATTGTTAAGCCGGCTAACTAATTTCGGCCTCTCCAAGGCATGTATTCAATTATTTTTATTGTCATCACGTACACTTCTATGAAATAGCAACAAGAAGGAAACATCAGCATCCACAAAAAAACATTTCAAAAAATAACCATCCATCTCAGTTACGGCCTGGAGCTGCTGGCAACACTGGTTTTATCGCCAACTAACGGGGTCAATCTAGTAAATGTTTATTATTTGCTGGGATCAAGTAAATGGTTGAGAGATTGTTTTCTTTTTCAAACATACACAACAACATACGTATATCTACATGTATTGTACGTGAAGGACAATAAAGATTCACAAAACAACCCAAAAACAAATGAAAAGAAACATTGAAGAATTACATGGTTCTAAATTGATCAAACATCTAGAGTAAAGTCTTTGTTGAACATTGATCATATACTGGGACTTTATATACTCATTATTAGGTGTGCCTATGTGTTGCCGTGTTGTGAGCATCTGGGTCGGGATTCTTATATAGTTAAAACCCAACCTTCTAATTAATGGTTAATGTCTGAATTCGGTATCCTTTACCCTGGGCCTCGAATCAATCTCAGCTTCTCGTCAAGAAATTTGGGACCTGTTTTGAAATCACTTGTTAGCTAGTCGCACAGCCACATCGGCCACCCAACCCGCCCGAGCGCGTCCCTCCCGGGGAACCCGCCTGGTGTCGCATGGTCCTTCTGCAGGCACGCGGCCAGTAAGAACCCTTCAGTGCTAGGTCATCTTTTGCTCGGCTCCTGCAGAGCTCAGAGACTGTAACACTTGCATTGTGCTCCAGACACTCGTATCAGGGTGGGGGGACGAACCCGCAGCCCCGCAGATTTAAGTTGGACCCATGCATGGCCATGGCCGGCGACACAGTATATCAATCGTACTTACGTAGTCCTTACCATGCTGTTTCTGTGCTGCAAGCAGTTGAGCATGCCCGCCGGATACCTACCTCCGAATATCAATCCAGCATGCATGATGTTACACGGCCGGCTTTAGCTAGATCGCCATAGAGCATAGGCCAAGGGCAGCTCGCCAGCGACGGACGTAGACCGAGCGAAGCGCACGGCCGGACGTAGACCCGGCGAAGCGGACGCGGCATCAGATACCCGGTAGAAACCGGGACCGCTCAGCTGCGGCATGTGTATGGTGCTGCTCTACCGAGCTAGTCTGACGCATGTTGCAAGGCTCGCAAGAAATTAAACAAGAAGCAAGGAGCTGTGCGGAGCAGAGCATAAATAAGGGAAGAAGAAGACGACGAAGTGCAGGTGCTTAGTTTACTCCGTCGACGGGGCATCGAGACATCCGGCGCATACGTTGTGCATGTCGATATATACAAAATTTGTCGCGTCTGCTAGCTCTGCTAGTGTTTGATCGATGACCGATCGTTCGTTGAGACCAAGAGGTGGTGAAAGAAAAAAAAACACAAAGGATTTCCTACGTGTCTGAATGTCATTAATTTATTTTCCACTCATCACCGTTGATTGAACTGCAACAGCGCAGCTAGCTAAGCTTGAATCGGAACGCAGATATGCAGTGGTGATTCATTTCAGAAAATAAATTATCGATCGAGCGCCATGCATATGCATGCATGTTCAGTCGCACGTACTACTTCTGTATAGTTGACTACCGCGTCCCAACCGTCTGCATCACTGTTAATAACCACACTCATGATTCACGAGTCAAAGTCGGAAAGTTTCTATTCCATCGATGCATGACATGTAAATAGTAACAGAGTGAGTTTTGGTAAATCAAAATATATACATCTCATCTTCTGAACCGGAGGAAATATTTCATGGTCCACCATGGCCTCTGAGGCCCCTCTGACCCTCTGTAGCACATCCATATTATTTATTTTCTTGCATTTTACAACTAATCTGTACGTGAATCTTGAACGATCGTCCTGTGTTGGAACATTTCAGTCTTTCACTTAGAAAAGTTTATTCTTATTAACTCTCTAGGACATGCAGTGATGCACACAACCTTGATTACTTACCATATGTGGCTAGATTATTTCCGTGTTTGGTGAATGAAATTAACAAGAAGGTCTGAGCCAACTACCAAATCACCCAAAACGAGTGCTAAGGGGCTAGAATTAAGAATTGCACCACGACGCTTCCAAGCTTTCACACCCTGTCATCATATACATCACCTGATTAATTTGGAGGTATTGTGATCAATACCATCTGGTCGATGGAAAAACACACGCACGCGCACACACACACACACACACACACACACACACACACACACACACACACACACACACACACACACACACACAGACCTGGACCAAAGAAGGTGAAAAAATAGCAAGAGTGGACAAGGTAATACGTACATATTTACGTATGTGTGTACTATTATAAGGGGTATATAGGTTGAACAGAGACAAAGTAGTATTCATTTATTAGCGAACGTACATAAGTACGCTCGCAAGCATGCAGCTTCCACACTAGACGGAGAGCAAAACAGCGGCAATGGCCACGGCAACGCAGGCGATGAGCAGCTCCAGGGCAGCGACGGCATGGAGGGCAGGCGGATCGATGGCCGCAACCCTCCTGTGGATGGCGTGCATGGCCACGAAGAACTTGATAAGCATGGGCACGAGGGGCGAAGAGGCGGCCGCGATGCTGTCTGGCAGCGTGGATGACGATGATGATCCAACAAGTGAATCAATGAGAGCAGAGCAAGCGAGCGAGAGCAGTTCTATCGCACGCTGAAGCTCCTGATCGTCCATACCTTGTGTGCAAATAGTATTGGCTGAGCTTGAAGAGGTATATCTGAGCATGGAGCCGAGTATATATATAGTACTGCAAGGGGGTGGGAGCATGAGACGTGGGCACAGTAAAAAGCTAACGCCGTCTATTCTGACGTATTTCGTCCAGGAAAATGAAGAAGGTAATTATTTACCCCACATATTTCCTTAGACATCAGTCATATTTTAAATCTTTGCATCAACTCAATGCGAGCTAAAAATAAATCCTGCCAATGTTACACAATGTCAAAGGTTACAAACTTTATTCTTCTATAACTTTAGGTGCTTTAGATATTTTTTTTGAAAAGTTAGAAAATGGAGAACTAGCAAATTCAACATTCGAATTATGTATATTATTTTACTGTGTTTGGGCTATGTGCGCATTAGATATGTAGAAGCTGGGTATGAACTCGTCATGATGTAATGTTATGCTCTCTTTAAAAGGTGTATACTCTACAATTTAAGCATTTGATCATGTTTATTTAATAATTTATTAATTTTACACTACTAAATTTGAATTTGAGTTTGAATTTATTTTGCTTGGAAAATGCGCGCCTTACATATGCAGATGTCGAGCGTGAACTCGGTTCTAACTATATCACTATTATATGATGTTATGAGTTAATATAATCTTACTTCCAAAATATTTACTCTAGAATTAAAACTTTATCTGCAAACTGAGTGTAGTTTGGATAGTTAGATTCCTTGGGGTGGAACAAGCCCACCATGGTTCAAGTCCTAAACTTTGCACTTGCCACTAGTGCTTGCATTTTTTTTTAAAAAAATTATACTTTTTGGCGATATTCATTCAGTGGGAGGATGCGTTCTCGTCGACTACAAGGCGTCTGTGCTGTCTTCGTCAATCTTAAGATGTTGTATGTTGTGTCAGTTCAGTATCTTGGAGGTGCTCGTAGGGATAGGGTTGTACGCGCATATGTTTATAGAGGTGAGTGTACATACTTGTTTGTGAACATTTACGATTGCACTGTGTGAAAAAAAATACTCAGTTTTATCATTGGGCTGGGCTCACGTTCTTAGAAAATACGTAAGTTTTGGAGTTCTCTTCCGTCATTGTTCATTTTCGAAAATTTTAATATAAATTAAAAAAAGTGAAATCTTTGAGCTCTTTGCGTGATTAATTTACATCTCGTCTTATCTGTTTTTTTTTTTGAGAAAGTCTCGTCTTATCTGGTGTTGGCTTAATTTTCACCGAGGTGTCCTCGGCGAGGCCCATTAAACAAAATCTCCTCGGCGAAGCCCGTTAAAGAAAGAGCTCCTCGCCGAGACGCCGAAGCTTCGTTGTCGACAGGCACAAGAATGTTTCGCTCGTTTCCTCCCCATATGCCGTTGTCTTGTCTCTGCTGCTAGACCGTATTTTTCTCCGCTGAACAGATAATAAGATTTTTGCTGGGGAAAAACTGATAATTAATTAAGCACCACTGTGTAGTACACAAAATATAATATTCTCATTTCCATTGGGATGATCAATGTACATATACTGTTGCTCCAATGGTCTACAAAAGTGGGTTGGAATAGTACACTTGTACGCGGTTGCTTGCAAATACTACCATAAGCTAACTACACTAGGAAATGAGACCTCCGTCCATTGTCTCGGCACTCGGCACCTGGAGAAGTCGAAGTCGTCGTTATGCTCGGAACATAAGATTGTTCGTCGTGGATACGTCGAAGAAATGTGGACCTTGCGCTCGATGCGCCGTCCGCCAGCCGTGCCGTAACAACCTGCACAATTTTCGTACGGAGTAAAAAACATACTGCCAGGTCACACTTTCAGTCATGGGCCCAAAGTTAAGAAGCCGGTTAATTTATTCAGATCTGTCCCAGGCAAGATTTGAATTGTTCTTGTCATCGGCTTACATTGCAACAACAACAAGAAAGCAAAACCGTAAAGAAGTGGAGCATGTCCCAGGCAAGCATCTTCTTGTCAATATTGCAGGACAGAAGGGCATTGGCAGATTCATTATCGCCACTGATTGCCAAAACATTGTGACGGCCGTGACATCCAATACTTTTGACGGTTCAAGCCTGGGTCAGCCATTCCTAGAGATTAAGTATTTGCTTTCCACGCCTTCTATCCAAAAGCCTGTTGAATTCTGCCCAAGGACATGTAATCAGGTTGCCCATTTGCTTGCTGCAAAGAGCGCAGAGGAAGTCGACGATTTCCATGCTGTGTGGGACGTGCGCTACCCAGATGATGCAAGTCGTTTGGTGGCCGGCGATCTGGCCGAGCCTTAATGAAATACGAGTGTTTCATTTCAAAAGAAAAATAGAAAAAAAGAAAGCAACATTGTTAACAACATAAAAAATAAAATGACGAACCGCCATCTTTATGCTTCATTTAAAAAAATAACCAACCATCTTAGGTCTGGCCCTACCTGGTTTGGCAAGTTAAGAATGGCCTTCGCGCCGCGCATCAGTTTCGTTCCTTGGCCCACGTCAAGACCACCTTCACCTGATTTTGGAGCTTTTCTGACTAGGATCAAAGTCAAACAAATGGATACAGCTAATTAAAGACTTGAAATGATTAAACAAGGTGTACACCTTGGGGTTGGGAAACATTGGCTATGGTGGACACGGTAGTACGCACGTATATATACGTATATGTATATTCAGGCTTATTTCAAACGTACGCACGTAGGTTATTCCGGCTGCCGCATCACTACATGAAGAGCGAGACGACGGCGGCAAAGACGGCCGCGACCCTCCTGTGCACGGTGTTGACCAACACAAAGAACGTGATGAGCATGGGCATGAGAGAAGACGAAGAGGCGGCCGCGAGGCAGTTGTCCGTCGGTGCTGGCGACGAACGGGTGATGATGATCACGACGGAGGCCAACGATATGAATGGCCTTGGCGCACTCAACAAGGAGTAGGAAAAGGGAGGGAGAGAAAGGCGTGGAGCTTAAAGTTCACTGGGGGATATATAGAGCCGCGCGGCGGCAGGAGATGCGGCGAACTGTAACAACAGTCCCTATCCATCATCCTAGATTATACCAAAAAGTGTATTTGTATAGATAAAGCAACAACCATCATACAAAGTTTATACTCCTCTTCCACACTCAACGTATACTGCAGATTGATCGATATGTACGTAATGTGTACACGAGTTTTCTTTGAGTGGCGTCGATTACAAGAGCATTAGATGCCGACACTAACGAAAGTTTGTTCAGTCTGTGCAGTAGCGTGTACAGCTTGCGAAGAAGACAAAGTGTCAAACCATGCAGAACGTTAATTACTAGACCTTGTCGATCAGACAGCTTAGGGCTCGTATGACAAGGTAAGCATGAGTCATGTTAATTACATGTCGTTGTCGACGGCACAACTTAGGGCTTGTACACGTACATTATCTTGGATCTCTCGCTCCAGGCCGTCAAGAACAAGAACAAGTGATGTTTGCATGCATCTCTCGGTATCCCCATCGATCGAACACGGTTTGTAACGATCTACGTCCTACTCGATTGATTGATTTTTTTTTCTTTTACGAGGGTACTCGATTGATTGTGACACCCAGCCGGTACGGTTGTCAACCATGTACGCCGGCCGGCCGGCCGGCATAGAGACGCACAAATTAAAACCTTTCTGGAACGCGCATATGTACGTAGATAGCAAGGTCGATCGCACGCAGCTGGACGCATATCACGGCCGCCATAGGTCCTGCTGTTTCGACGACGTTGTCACCAAGATGTGAATATATAATTAAAGTTTAAGCGACAATCCATCCTTCCAACCTGTATGTACGCTACTTTAAGTTTCTTATGTTACTCAAGCTTTGTTGGCCCAGTCCACGCCGTCGAGTACTTTCCGACGACCGGAGACGACTGACGACGAACAAAGCTCGCTTACGAACTCGATGATTTACTTTACGCCGAGATGCACCGTAGTACAAAGCTAATCTCTTAGCAATCAATCTATCTGGACGTGTATGTAGTACTAGTACGTACGAGCACCTCTAGCCGGACTCTTAACTTAATCTAGCTAGCTCACGTAGATAGCACAACACACAAGAATCGATTGTTTGATGGCCGCAGGCTCCTGTCGAGCCTGTTGACTTTGTATTGATTTTCTCACGGTACAAAGAGTACAGGGGTACATGAGTATTTATATTAGCTAGCTAACCTGCCAACTAATCTTATCCTACTCGGTGAAGGATAGGAAAACCAACACGGACACGTACGTGCATGCACTGCCGGACACGGACACGTCTTGTCGTGTTTAATTCCAACAAGCTTGAATATCTTAACTACTTTTAGCCAATAATAGACATACGATACAATTATGAGCAATGCATACAATCATCAGATACTGATCCATCAAATGTGCTTAAAGCGGACTACACATGGATGGTGAAATAACACTGAACTGGGCCCAATGGGGAAGGAGGGCAGATGATGATAATTTGATGCAGATGAGATCACCCCGCACCCACGAGATCCATCCATAGAACATAGAATCCTTCCAGTGAGCATAAAATCCAATGGCTAAACTGAACCCAGATTCTTTAGAAAATACGTAAGCAGTCATACAACGCATTTAGGATAGCATCTCTTGACACCTCTTGCAGGAACCTGTTCATTCGGCATAACACGTTCTAAAACCAAACATGCTGATATCAGTGGGGCGGCCCTGGAAATGTGAAGATAGGGTTCATAAATTTACTGGCATCAATGAGTAGGTGAATAGGCTAGATTGCTAGTATATAATAACTGGTAAAGAGAAAAGAGTGTTACTGAGTTATGCCCATAAATTCATGTCTTCATTGAACTGTAACACAATCATAGTAAATTTGCATGACCACTAAAACTTATTGGAATTTGCAGTGAAGGCAACATACCTGTCAATTTACTAGAATATTACAATTTTTCGTATAGTTAGAATTTTGAACAAGGAGTTTGAACCCGGAACTGAAACATGGTAAAATACAAGTAGTATGGATAGTTTTGAAACACTTCCACTAAATCAATTATAATTTATTGACTGAAGAGGTACGATTTCAAATAAAAATGATACGCGCTTTGCGATAAACTTCTTTCAGTTTCAAATACAAAATTTCGGTTCAAAATTCAAACACCACAGAAAATTTTGTATACAGTCGAATAAATGAGGAATATTTGGATGACCAGGCTTATTAAATTCCCGCTAATATTGACCCACAATTTAATAGTAACTGATTTTTTTTTGTTTTTTCTTAGTCGATAAACACCCTAAGATGCATGTGTAATAGAGTATGTAGAAAAACCACGTTTATTCAAATCCCTATGAAGGAAAGATGCACTCATCAGTAAAACCTCAAAAAAAAGATGGTTGGAGCAAGAATGTAGTAGGTAAGCTTGATGTGTTTGCAATGTCACAAATCCATGATGCAAGCACATTTCTACAAGAAAATAATAAATCGTGAAGTGATTACTAACTATAGTAAATGGCACGTGCTTTGCATATGTAGCTTTATGAATATACACCAACATCACCAAGTGAACTTCGTAACTCAACAGAGTAAAATACTCCCTATGTCGTATATTAGTTGTCGCTCAAACGGATGTATCTAGCGTTGAAATACGTCTAGATACATCCATTTCAAAAACAACTAATACGGAAAGAAGGGAATAAATAGTTACTCGCTCCAATAATAATTAAGTGACGTGACTTCTATGCAATGTCTTACTTACATTGTATAGAGGTTGCGTCAATTAATTCGTATTGGATGGAGTATATTCTTTATAAGACTGGATAGAGGGCTTCCCGAGGTTGGCCTTTAACATAGCAAACCATCAAAAAAATAGTAACCAACAATGTAGGAACACCCAAGGATTTTTTTTTTTAGTTTCCTAAAATTCATAGTTTGACACACTTTTCGTCAAACAAAAAACACAGAGGAAAAAATAGGTGCTCTTTGTGTTTGGTACGTGTTCATATATCCTCTACTTCAAAGCTCAAACTTTGTCTTTCTTATCAGGTTTTACAGAACAACATAAAAAATATACTCTAATGAGTAATACCATATTTACCAATTACAACATAAAAGTTTCAGTTTCAGTTAGGCTAAACTTCTTCACAAAACACATTTCCCTAGACAACTAGCATTCCCCTATTTTCAGAGAAATTTCCTTCAAAACCATTTGCTACTGCGCCATCATCGGTATCCGCAGCTCTCGATATTCTTCTAGAACAGGCCATCCGCAAGGACTTGGTGCGTTGCAAATCTGCCCAGTAATTACATTGGAAAAAATATTATACCACAAGGATGCACTTGGACAAAAAGATGCAAGAGGGACAGAGACAATTCTATGCTGGCAGGTAACACCTTAAGTTGCATACACTCACAAGATTGCATGTTTCAAACATCATGGAACCAAGCGTGGATACAAATGTGTAATTTTTAGGCTTGTAAACAGAAAGAAACTTATAGTACTAGAAGTAACAATGACTAATACACCATTACCTGTATGTAAATTACATCAAGACATCTTCGTAGACAATATTGTTGCTGCTTTTTCCTGATGGATCAATTTCCTTATTTGGCTTTGCAACTATTCTTGTTGTTTGTCTTGACATCCCTTTTGATAAAGCAACATAGAGTTGACGATGAGAGAACACCGGCTCTGGAAGATAGATGCCAACATTTGGAATAGTTTGACTTTGAGCTTTGTTGATTGTCATTGCAAAGCTTAGACGAATTGGGAATTGCTTTGTTTTAAACTTGAAGGGGAGCACAACATCTTCTAAAGGATATATAGTGGAATTCGTGGAAGGAATACTCTTTTTCCAGCATGTTGCCCGCCAATTATTTCTGCATCAACAACGTTCTCTTGAAATGCTCTGATAATAAGTCTTGTTCCATTGCACTGTCTGTTAAAAGGATCTAGATTCCGAAGTAAAATCATAGGGCTAATCTTCAGTCGAAGGACATGTGGAGGCAGGCCATTAGTTGTGAGTGAGTTTAGAAATTCAGGTGGGTAGTAGTTATGTGGATATTCCACTGCTGAATCAAAACTATAGAAGATTTGTTCTTCCCCAGGAAACCGATCAATAAGCTTCTCATTTAGTTCATCAACATATTCATTCTTCGTGGAGAGAATGGCGCGAGTACTAATATAAGATGGGATATTCCATTCTGGCCAAGTGAATGAAAGATATCATCAATTAACTTACTAACAGATTGTTTTGGATCTGTGTATGGTACAACAATTTCATCTGGTAGGCACACATAGTCTTGGCCAATTGATTCTTCTGTACCATCACCACTTCTTACCAGAAAATATGAGAACCATGGATTCTGCTCTCATATTACACGATAGTTTTATATTTTTTATACACCGCCAAAGATACGATTTCTTTAGTGTAGCATCTGTAATTTGTGCTCTTGTGCCTCGCCTCACTACAGGGAGAACTTGTTTGAAATCTCCTCCTAACACCAGTAATATCTTGCAAGGATCTATCAAGTGCCTCCACAACTTGATGTTTTGTTATGGCTATTTCACCCCAAATTATCAAGGACACTCTCCGAAGCAACTCTGCAATCCGACTCTGTTTACTGAAGCTGCACAAACTGTCATCATGAAAATTTACTGGTATTTTAAAACTCGAATGTGCTGTCCTACCGCCTGGCATGATGGACGCTGCAATTCCATATGTTGCAGTTGCAATTGCTATTAGCCCCATGGAACACACCTTAGCGAGTAGAGCTTTATAGAGATTCATCTTTCCTGTACCTCCTGGGCCATCAGCAAAGAATACCTTACTCTTCATCTGTAGGACATGATGCATTATCTCATCAAAGGAAAGTATTTGCTCACAAATTAGTGTTGCATAAAGGTTCAGATGCTCCAGATCAATATTAATAGACATCTCTTCTATTACTTCTCTACAATTAGAGCCAGCCAATTCATTACCATTTAGCTTTTCTGGAAGATCAAAGCAACTGATGTCCTTCCCCATTGAATATATGATATCGCTAATATCTCTAAGTACTATCTGCTCTATAGATTCTTTATCAATTGCGCTACCCTATTGAAAATCACCAGGCATAGCTTCAAAATGCTTCTCCCATAATTCACGGACATTTTTTACCCCACAGAAAACCAATATTGTAGCAAAAAGCCTTCTAAAGGTAGAAGGCATTGCAAATGTAGCGGCCTCGCTCAGACAATCAGAAAATACTACAATCAGCCTCAATGAGACCCCTTCTTTCTGCAGCCTCTCTAAAAGTGGCAAAAACAAAAGCATCATCAATTCGTAAATCCTCAATAGATGTAGCCTCTCTCACATGATTTAGTAGTATCCTCAAGTAGTAGTGTTCTCCTTCAGCTGGGTGTGCAGCGACAAGTGCGTTTCCAGCTCTTGGTACTATTATTCCATATGAAAAATTCCAAAAATTCCTTATATAAGAAATTCCTGGCATAACTATCAATAGAGTACATTCTGAAGTATTCAGTTAGCATTGTTCTTGAAGACGATCCTTTGCAGACCACATCCTCTAATTTTCCAGAATCTTTATAGTGAACGAGGTGCATATTGGGCAGATGAACTTTGAGTTGTATAACTGCGGGATACATCTCACTAAGGTTGAAAGAGTAAATCCTCCAGATTGCCTCAGGAGGTGAAATAAACCTTGCATCTCTATACTCTCAAATTTCATGAATAAATGCATCATCTTCTATGACTTCACTGACAATGGAGGCACGATCATGACCTTTGTAGATGTATTTGAATAAATATTGCACACCCTTGTTGCTAGGGAAAACTTCAATATTTATATGGCAATTGTATCGAAGAAGTAAATAGGGATTGTAACAACCCATCTATTATCCAAAACTGCACCACTAATGCGCACTTGACGGCCGTCATTCCCACGCCTATAAATTGGATAAGAGTCCTCTCTTTGTTATGTGGTCTCTGCGAAATGTCGAGGATAATGATGCCGACAACTTCCATTTTCCATGCAAGCACGGGACGTGCGTCACGTGCTTAATAACTAAATCGTGCAGTATAGGATATTTATCATCAGGAATTTCAGCTGATATTATCTCATCATATTGGTCCGGATTAGCTATCTTGTAGTTTGATTTCAGAAATATTAAAAAATGTGCATGTGGTAGGCCTATTTTATGAAATTCAATTACGTGCAGATGTGCAGCAACTTCACTAAAGAATTTCTTCTTAAACAAAAGAACCTTTAAATCCTCTAATTTTGCCTTCAAGACTCGCGCCACCAAGTCCAGCCGGTCTTGTGGTGATTGACCTTTGCAAGTTCTCAAGTTATCTCTTCCTAGTGTGGGTTGCAAGTCAATGTAAGGAATATGTCTGGTTTCCCAAACAGTTGGACGAAAGCCATTGCATCCAGATATCTTCGACACATATCTCTTGGTCCACCGATAAAAATGATGGAGGAAGCACAATGCGCCTACCTGTCATGCACCCATGTGTTTCACCGATAACAATGGTATTGACCAATCCCTGATACAAATATGCTTTGATGAGAACCTGAGTTGATGGCTTTGACAAGAATGCTAATATTATTGATTCAATCTTAATGTACTATCAACTATATATTGTTGAGTCAATCTCCTTCCAAAGAGTAAGATGTTAAACTTCCCCGGTCTAATTTGCAGCTTGAAACAATAATATTCTCTTGGTGAGATGCAAAAACCAGAACTATTCTCCAACATACCTACATAAGCCAAAATAAGATATGATTATTAAACAGTTCTAGAAACTAAAACTTTGAGCATGTAACCAATTAATGTATGATGGAAACTTATCTTCTATATCAAAATCATTTGCTTGATTGTCTATTATTTTCATGGCATGTCGACTTAATCTAGGTAGATCCAAGTTCCATCCGACCTCTCCAATCGGGAAAAATAGCGGATATGATAGTGGATCATAGCAACCATGATATGCTTTTATATATTGTGGACGGTCTGATATACCATAAATCATGAGACTTTTATCAAAATGACCTCGAGGATCGCTTCCCTCAACCCAAATTGCCGCCGCCTGTGATGTTGTTGGAGCATTATTTACTCTCTGGTCTAAAGAAATATTTGTGTTGAGCTCAATCGTATACTCACAAGGGTTTGGAATGCAGCCGAGACTTCTAAAGAGATGGACATAAGGATTAGATGAGAGTATGCCAGACAATTTTCTGATGAGATTACACCTGACCATGGGATACCCGGCCCGGCCGGCCCGACCCGACCCGGCCCGAAAAAGCCCAACCCGACCCAGCATGATCTTGCCCATGGGCGAGGCCTGGGCCTGAGATCTAGACCCGACGGCCGGGCCGGGCTGGAATTGGGCCTAGCATATTTGCGATTTAGGGAGGGGCCCGCCCCGACGGCCCGAAACCCGGTGGGCTTTTCCATTGATGGGTCGGGCCTGGGTCTGATATCTAGGCCAAACGGCCGACCCGGGCCAGGTCCGGGCCTAGTTTTATGCAGCGGGCTTTGTTAGGCCCAACCCGAAGCCCGGCCCGGCCCGAAATATGGCCAGGTATAGATGAGATCTTTATCAAGGTTAGGTGAATGGCAAAATCTTTGCTGTAAATATGCTTCAGTGTCATAAAAGTATAGTTGTAGATGCTTGGGCCCATCATCCTTCGGCACTAATTGGTCAATTCGGTGATAAATTTGTCCTTGAGCGCGGGTGTAAACTCCAGAGCTGTTATTGCAAAAACGTTGATCCAAGACAACACCAAGAGATGTAAAGGAGAAGTGAGAATTGAAGTAACGTATTTTATCCCGGAAACACTTCGCATCTGGATCTTGGCTGGTGTACAGTCGACATAATTCATTAGGGACTGATGAAGTTACTATTTTAACTTTTCCACCCATGCAACAAAACATTGGTTTCTCATACTTGGACCTTTTTGCATTGCAATACCTACAGTCAGGAACTGGATCTAGAAGATGATAATCAGTGCTAAAGTTTTGATATATATGATCATGTGGATCCGCCTGAATGCTAATTTGGGCATTATTCTTTTCTAAATACGACAGAAATTCAAAGCCTGCATTTTTATTAGGATAGATTAGAAATAGAAATCATATTTAAAAGTACTATTGTTGAAGTACAGTAATACTTACCATGCACACTAAACATACGAATTTCTTCATCAGGGTCATCATCGTATCCAAGCATTTATCCTGTTTCCCCAATGTTATCTGTTGATTGTCGAACCATCATATACGCCACACAATGTTTTATATGGACCAATGTAATAAATAAATATTAGTTTTAAGGAGATTACCTTGAATGGCCGGAAAAGAATCCTTTGGCAGGTAGATGAGATCTTCATGTTGATGGCTGGTATGATCTTGTAGTTGCACATGAGTATATCCAATTGTATTTTGTACATTACTACTAATTGCCCCATCAGATGTATCTTGTGCATGGCTGCAACTTGCGTCTTGAGACTTTCTTCTTCTTTTATACTCACGGCATCTTTGTAAATATGCTTCTTTTTGTTCAGGTATCAATTGGGAATACCAGCTAGTGCTGTGTCGCCGCTTACATCCACTGTTATTTGTTTGCGCATCAATTACAACTTGATCTTCTGAAGCAATAGGAGATACAGAAATTCCAGATGGACTGATCTTCAGTCGAGTACCATTATTTGGGTGGCACATGTTTGGCTAAACAAGGATGCTTTGGTCAGATGCCGACACGTCATAACTATCGACTGTTGTCACTGTTTTTGACATTACAAAAAACCAATTAGACTGTAATATTAGTAAACAGAAATGTATCAGTATTGAATTAGTATATTTTTATCAACCTCGTTTCCTTTCTGTCAGACACCTACTTTGATGGATCCCTGAACTGTGTGTCATAGAACCTGAAAATGGAAGGCTTTCTTGTTCTTATAACATAGTCACGGCTATTTTCCCTGCACACAAATTACAGACTAATATCACCACCTAATCATGTATAGTGGAGATGATTATTTTATTTATCAACACACACAAAGTACCTTCTATCGTCGTAGAAGATTCAGCTGGCAAGTGTGTGTTGTCATTGGAACTGATACTGGTCTCCCCTGTTACGGGTTGCACAGTCGTACTAATTGCACTGTCACCTCACTTAATTCGTTTGTACTCACGTTTCCTTTGCAAATAAGCTTCTCTCTGTCGTGGCGTCATCTGCATATACCTAACCTGATCACAGTAATGTTTGCGTTGAGAAGGATCCGTTGGTACAGACGATATCTACAGTACTGAACTGGAATTTACATTTCAGGGAAGGAGAGAGAGAGAGAGAGAGAGAGAGAGAGAGAGAGAGAGAGAGAGAGAAGAAGGGGTGGGGGGAATGCTCCTTAGCCAACAATCATTTTTCATGGGTTAAATGTGAACAATGAAGGTGTAGCGACAGTTGTTGCTTAGATGGTGGCTTTAGTCTTACTGTTGTATGGTTTTGTAAGGTCTTGTGAGAATAATTAATGAAGTGGTCGTATGCATCCCCCAGATGCAGAGGCCGGGGTCATCCTCCTTTTCTAAAAAAATGTGAACAATGCAATGGTCCAAATAAAATAGTGGAGTCCTAAAAAAATCAAGAAAACAATCAAATCATCTTCGGAAATCCAACTCGGTGCCCAAGCTCATCTGCTCCCGCTCAAAAGAAAAAAAATAAAAAAAAATAGTAGACAAATTAAAAAAAACCCAACTTTTTTGTGGAAATATAATCAGGATAGCTGAAACTTCAAGATGTTTCATATTCAGGAGCCTTTAGTCTTGGAACCCCGGTCGTCCATCCATGCGCAGCTTTGAAGATCTTCATAGCCACGAGTCATGTAAAATTTTGATGATCAAGTTGACAGGAACACAGGGGTCAAGCACCCTATAATTATCAAAAACCAATCTGTTACTAAGTTTCCACATGGTCCATAACATTGCAGATATGCCAACCGTCATAAGATTCTTGTCATTTTTTTTCAAATCTACTAATCCACACCCCAAAAATATCATTTAAATTATCAGGAATATCTTGCATTCCAAGGGAGCATTTCATGACCATCCACAGCATTTTCGCCACAGAGCAGTGTATAGAAAGATGATCTATGTCCTCTTCCCTACCACAAAAGGAACAACTATTGTCACCTTGCAACCCTCTTTTCTTCAAGTTGTTTTTAGTAAGAATACTTTTCCTTAACAGCAGCCACAGGAAAACATTAACCCTAGATGGCATTTATGTTTTCCACAGAAATTTATAAGGATATTTGAACCCATTCTGGACCAAATGTCTATAACAGGACTTGACAGTGTATTTGTCATTCCCCATCAAAGTCCATTTGATCTTGTCTAGGTGTTCATTCAAAGTTAAACTCTCACAAGCTTCTTTAATGTGTCCCCATAGTTCCAGTGATTCCCCCAACAAAGTTCTCCCGAATCTAACATTATCCAGCCCCTTACTCAAAATAGCTACCACTGACTTATTTTTATCAAAACAAATGTTATAAAGACGAGGATAGCTGTCTTTTAAAGCTTTTGGACCAATCCACTGGTCTTCCCAGAATCTAGTCTTCTCACCATTCTCCACATAAAATTTACATAAAGAAAAGAAGAATTCTTTATGTTTCAGCAATTCCCCCCAAAATTATGAGTCCCTAACTCTACCCCTGACACTGGTGATACATGTTTTTTGATATATTAACATCTAAATACATTTTGCCACATGCCCTCAGTATTATATATTTTCCACCATCATTTACATAATAGAGCTCTATTCATAAGAGCTAGGTTTTGAATGCCTAGACCTCCCATATCTTTAGAAGACCTCTGACCATTTAACTAGGTGATATTTTTTCTTATCAATGTTTTCCTGCCATAGCAATCTAGCCCTAAAGTAGTCAATTCTTTTATTTACTCCTACTGGCAAGCCATAGAAGGACATCATAAAGTAAGGAATCCCTGACAATGAGGACTGTATCAGGGTCAGTCTCCCGGCACTAGCTAGCAGCCTCCCTTCCCACATCCCACATTTCCTCTCCATTTTTTCCTCGGAGGGTTTCCAGTGTTTATTTCTAATTCTTTTTTTGTCAATAGGGAGCTCCCCCACTGGACAAGTAAAAATCCTGGAATATTCTTGTCTTTTTTAGTAGCTTTACCCAACAGAAACAATTCCCTTTTATGGAAATTAATTTTTAAGCCAAACATTTGCTCAAACAAGCATAGTATATATTTCAAATTATGAGCGCTTTCATAATCATCCTGCATAAGAAAAATAGTGCCATCTGCATATTGCAGCATATTGACACCACCCTCCAAGGTTTCAGACAACATCCCTTTGATTAGGCAAGCTTTCCTGGCATTGTCCATTAGGATACCCAAGGCATCAGAAGTACATTAAAGATCATGCAGAGTACTTTGAAGAAGCCTTGGAGATCTGTGAGGAGTTTGATCGAGTTAATGCAGTTCAACTGTGACTTTGACGAGGGTCTGGTGGCTCAGTTTCCTGCCATCATTCACTTTGGGACTGATGATATTCGTACTATCACTTGCATGGCAGGTCTCCTTGCGTGATTAATTTACATTTTGTCTTATCTTGCTCGTCTTAATTTGTGAACATTTCTGAATTTGTGAACACTTTTTTGAAATCCATGAACATCTTTTATTCAAGATCATTTTTTAAATCTGATAACGTTTGTTAAATATATTTTCAAAACCATGAACATTTTTTAAAATCCCCAAATTGATTGAAAGAAGCAGAAAAGGGAAAAAATGAAAGAGAAAACGAAAAAAGGTGCCCTTCCCTGCACATTG
>NC_041389.1:556006688-556009435 GCF_002162155.2 Triticum dicoccoides
AAATAACCGAGTAATCGCACCCCCCGATCGATAGAATGGGCCGGCCTATCTGAGCTTGTGAGCTGCCAGCTTTTGAACCATCTGCAAGGTCCCTAACCGGTTTTGGGAACCTTTTACAATTTTTTCTTTATCTGATTTTCTTTGTGTTGTTTATTTTTTTTCATCATTTGTCTATTTCTTTTTTCCTTTCCTTTTTTTGTTTTACGATCTTTTTAATTTTAATTTTCTTTTTAAAAATCACAAATTTTGAGAATGTTCAACATATTTTAAAATTGTTTATTTTTTCATAAATGTTCTAAAATTCCAAATTATGTTCATGTCTTAAAAAATTGTTCATGTTTCACAAAATATTCGGAATCTTGAATTTATTCAGGTTTTCATAAAATGTTTGGGGTTTAAAAAATTTGTATGTGTTTTAAAAATTGTTCACAATTCCAAAAAATCTACGAGATTTAAAAAAACATGTTTTTTTCAAACAATTTCCATGTTTAAAATTTTGTTTATATTTTAAATTTTGTGCCTAATTTCAAATTTTGTTGTTATTTAAAAAATCCCAATGTGTTCCAATTTTTTAAAGATAGCTTGCATTTTATTTTATTTTTTGGGAATTTCCAACAAGTAATAACACACACAGGTTAAGGTGTCTGACTCAGACTAGCCATCAATTGATTCGTCATATATGTACACGGGGGTGCATGTGACACAACTACCGATTCACGCAAGACGCAACTAGCTGTGCTATAGACCATGTGGCACAACTACTGATTCCACGAGAAGGACGGCAAGGACGCCGGGAAGGGTGGATGATCTCCATAACTAGCATGTAGGTTAAACGGGCCAAATTTTGTTACTCTGATGGCAATGTCCTGGTGTAGTAGCCGAACGATGTGTGTAATGCATTCTTTACGTAGTTGTATGAGTTTGTATGGATTTGAGGTCCGCTAATTGAGGTGTCCGGTTGTGAGAAGGAAAATTTGAGGTATGACAGAGCAGTGCCCGCTGACGCGCCCGGGCACATCTGCGGGCATTTGAAAGGCCAGATTTGCCAAGTCTAGTTATAGATGCTCGTGTAGGGGTTTGAGGGGCCGGATTTGTCAAGTATGGTTGTAGATGATCTTTAACTGCTCCTCATCATGGCACCGCCGATTTACCTGGCCTGCCGATGGACCTCCTGCTGACCGACATGGCTGCTGGATTTCACCAGCACTATCCGCTTCGGCGTCGTCTGCACGTACTGGTACCACGCCTACAAGACCTTCCCCCGCCTCCACCTCCACTTGCCGAAGCAGGCCCCTTGCATACTGCACGCCTGCGACGTGTACGGTCCCAAAGACGCCGCCCTGTAATGCCTTGCCAGCAACGCCACGTTTCGCGTTCCACGAAGAGAGCGGGGGATTCGACTATTCATGTCTTGGTTGGGTGTTCATAACCAACGAGTCTAGGGACCCATACCTGCTCAACCCTATTACCGGCTCGCAGGCCGCACTCCTGTCGGACATTGTACCATGGGGAGAAACGCTTTGGCCGCGACCATATAAGTGTGCTCCGAAGGCTCGACCGGAGAACAGAGTCCTTGACCCAATGCCCACCTGGGCGTGGCATTCAGGGTATATCCAGGTTGCCATCTCCTTTGCCACCAAGATAGCTGCATGCACCGTGTTAATCTTGCATACCCCAGAAGAGTCGAGGCTCTCCTTTGCTAGGCCCGGTGACAAGCAGTGGACATTGCTTCCTAGCGGCCAAGGCTTCGTAGATGTTCTTTACAATAATAAGGACGACTTGTTCTATGCTCTATGTCATGTTAGTTCTATTTACACTTTACACATTAGATCTTAATGGGCCTTTGCCGATGGTGACGATGATCATGCATGGCATGTTAGTCTGGGGCAACCCTACCAAGTATCTTGCATTCTCCCCATTAAGTGAACTCCAGCAAGTCTAGAGGATCTAGAACTGCGTATATGTTCCAATCAAAGAAGTGGTCGATGAAGATGGGGTAGATTTCGGCAATGAATACGACGATGACAAGTTTAGTGATTTGTTAAAAGATGATGGTAAGTTCACAATGATGAAGCTCCTAATTTTCAAGGTGGACATCGGCAGGCAGAAGCTGATGGAGCTACGGGATATTGGAGATCACACGCTATTCCTCGAGTACAATAATGTCGTGTGTGTTCCCACTAAGGACTTTCCGGCGTTCAAACAAAACCGCCCTTACATCACGGATGACCGTTTTAAATGGAAGCCAACATTAAAAGAGGACATGAGTATTTGGAACGTCAAGGAGTGGAATATGCAGAAACTTCAGGATGCATGGTCATGCATGTATTCTTGGCTAGATTTACCAACTCTGATTTGGATCATGCCAAGGTTTTAGTAACTATTTTATATTAAGCATAACATCAGAGAGGCGATGAAGTCCGGTTACCATGGTGAGATGTGTCATAGAAAAGGGGCTCGATTTGTTCGATGTTTGAAGAAGTTGACATATTTTCCCTAAATTGTTAAAAGTTCATCATACAATTTCTGAATAGCTTGTCTCAGTATACCTAATGTTCATAATTTTGTACGAGAAAAGTCTATTTTTGGTCCCTTAACTAAATGATAATATAAGGACGGTTTGTCCCTTAATTAATTTTGAAATGAGACAACTTCCTTAATAAAAGAGCAAGGCTACGTCCACGTAATGATTTACACAAATTTATGAACTTATCCGAGGTGGGAGTGTTTGGTTGGATTAAAGGAGA
>NC_041389.1:556009847-556025751 GCF_002162155.2 Triticum dicoccoides
TGATTAGATTAGTTGGAAGTTTTTGTAACAGGTATGTAGGCCTTCGTAGGTTTAGGGTTTTTGTTAATAAAATTACAAAGTGGGTTTACTCCGAGGTGGTTTCATTGACGACTTGTCGTATTTTTTGACCAAAATTAAGATCTAACTTTGCCACATTATTTTCTTCTCCATACTCTATGGTAAAAAAAATCCATAGAGTTGGCATGGAATTCCCAAAGCACGACATGGACGATTTGGAAACGAAACATACACAAGAATAACTTCAGTTTGCCCTTCAGCCGCAGCCTTCTTTAGTTTGACCGCATGTTTTCAACAAAATGGACAATCCTTTTTGTCTTGAGTTAGGAAAGTACAACAAAACAAGAAGTAAGAGTCCTACAATTACAACAAAACGGTGAGGATTGTTTTGTTCAAAGGATAAATCGTTTTTATTTCTTTAAACGAACAAGAATGTGGGCTTAAATGGGCTGCAATGTCCTATTTTCTCGGACCAGCGGGTGGCTGATGCGGGTGATCCATGCATCCGGCTGGTCAATGGCAAGCGTTTCGAGCCGGACGACCAGTGGCAAAAGGAGGGGAAGGGACTGGACGACAAGGCGAGCGGCCGAGGGAAGGGAAGCACAGGAGCAGCGACGTTTGAAATGCAGACAAGCAGTCGAGACAAGTGCTTAGGTTTGGATGACCGGCTCCTGCATTTGTGTCTGTGGATTGGTCACCATTTATCTGTGGACGGTTGTGGGTCAACTATGAAAATATCACATGGTAGATGAAAGTTGTCTTAAAAAATAACATGGTAGATCGAAGAGTCCTAAATTTTTCCCTTTTTCCTGTTTGCAATCTACACAAGTCGCCGCTAGAGTTTCCGTCGAGTTGATCGATGGAATTGATCTAGCTAGCTTCTACCGGGCTTATGTATGTACAAGAGTCTTTGGCTGGACATGCAGTCACGCATGTAGTGCTGCTAGTAGAAAAATCAATTAAGCTGCTTCTATGGTTTGCTAGGTTTTTGCATGTACGTGTATAGCTTCAGGTGAATTAGTTCAAATACTGTAAAACCAACAAAATCAGAAAAATATGACATATAGTGAAAAAAATCTGCAAAATGTTGGGTGTGCCACGGCACACCAGGCACACCCTTTAGGTCCACCAATGAAGTCATCAGATCCGAATAATCGGTTTTGCAAAGAGACAAACCTCTATGGCTCCATGGCAGCGCCACAATAGAGAAAAAAGACCAAAATACTTATATTTATAAAAACACTACGTTCACAACTAGTGATGCTGACAAAGACTACATAACTACAAGGATCTGAGTCCCCTCCACTCTCACTGCCAAGACCAGTCGGAAGGCAAGGGGACAGAACGAATTACCTGCGGCGGCTGTTGTTCTTCGTATGTATAGTACTAGCCATTTTGACATCCTGTGCATCACATTCACACGAACAATGATCTTATTGGTGCACGCTGACTGAGAGGGGCATATTTCTTCAACATCTCATTCTCAACAAAATCATGTGGAGCTCGCGCAGTTTCGGTGGTCAAGGAAGGATGAAGAGAGTGCAACTTGAGTTGCCACTGCCGCAGCCGCGACAATGGAACACAATAGCTCCTCACATCCGCACGCTGAATATACCTCAGTCCATCTGTGCAAATTATTAAACTACTACTACCCTGGTTTATTAGTCCCCCTGCATTTTGGGTCGAAATTTGATCTTTAGTTTAACTACCAACAAATAAGTTGTATACCACAAAAATAGTATCATTGAAATCCTCTTTCGAATATGTATATAACAAGTATAAGTTTTGTGATATACAACGGGAAGGAGGGTACCAAAAATAAATATAAAAGTGTTTAGATCACTACTTTAGTGATCTAAACGCTCTTATATGTATTTACAGACGGCATACATTTTAAGGAATTTGCATGCATCTCTAAGCACGCACAGATACCAGACCAGAGGCCATGCAAGCTTTCTCATTTGAAAAGGAGGTCCTAGCTTACCTAGGTAGGTGTGTAGGTTTCATGTGAGTTTGCTCGTCTTGAGGCGACGACTAAACCAACGGCCACCATGGCAACTGTTCCGGCAATGAACAACACCCACACCAAAGCAATGTGAGGGCGTGTTGCTTGGGTGAGCACGGCAGCTCTGATCTGTATGAGGCTCGCGCCAACAGAGAAGATGACGGTGAGCAGTGCGACCACTTCCACGTTGGCCGAGATAATGATGATGTCGTCATACGGCGATTGTTGGGCCAGAGGCTTGAGGACAACTTCGATCAAGAGGGACCGGCCGAGCACGAGGTTGGCCATTGTGATCCTAAAATAAATACACACATCTGCCATTGGAAATGGGGGCAAGCGTGATAGCGTGGGGTTGTTGATTGTGTGGTTGAGTGCAATGTTTGTATGATGGGCGCAAGGTAAAATGTTGAGTAGAGATGTGGCATATATAGTGCAATGGTGGCTTTGATGGCCGTCAAGTAAAATGTTAGGCATAGAAGTGACGTATATATAAATAAATAAAAATACTTAACAAACTGTTTGATAATATGACACTGTGTGTTTGTAGAGATCTTGGGAACTCCGAACACTGGGCATTGATGAACACGATCGAGGAGGACTCAGGCCGCCGCTCCGTGACAATTCTCTTCCTTGTTAAGCTGGTTCATTCGGTCTCTCCCAAGCATGATTTTAATTGTTTATGTCATCACCTATGTACACTTTAATTATGCCGAGGCCTAGTGATACTTTTAATACTTTGTATCCGCTTAATGCTATATTTTGAGATAATAAAAGCACCATTGATCGGAAAAAGCGTACGTCCAAGAAAAAGAAGAAGAGAATATCGACATCCATGAAAAGAAAAACATTTACCGGAAACTAACCATCCAAAGACAGCGATGGCCCAGGGGACGCGTGATGGTACGTGAATCAACACTGGCCTGCACGGCGTTGGCACCCAACTAGCGAGAAGCTGACTTTGAAGACCGCGGCGGCCGCTGGGACGATGCTGTTCTCCGGCGGACAATACTGGACCTCACCCTGCAGCGGCTTGAACTACTCCAGCGTCCCACTCCAAGCTCCATTCAGTACTCCTGGTGGGATATGGTCCAATCCAACAGCAGGGGCGAACTGCGAGGCGTCGAGGCCCTGACGAGGAACTCATCCACCGAGGTGTGAGGCCACGAAGGACTAACGTAGCAGCGCCTCATGGATCACCCCGTGCCCGTGGACTGCGTGGCCACGAAGAACGTGATGAGCATGTGCAGGATGATGAGAACGTTAGCTGCCATCTGCCCGGAGAGGTAGATGTTGGTGAGTGCATGCGGATGAGAGGCCATGGACTGGGTGCGGAGGGTGTTCCTCCTCTTCCATGGATGAGTTGCGAGGCAACAAGAAACTAGCTAGGAACTAGAGTGGAGAAAAGAACTAAAACCAGGATGTAATTCCTCAGTGTACTCCGTCCACCCTTGGCTGCTTTATGCAGTGGACGTGTACAACAAGGCCAGGAGGCATCGAAATGTCCCACACGTTGTACACACTAACTTAATTAGCTCGCATCCACTCGATAACATCGAAGGCACACGTTTGTCAGGCGCTCATGCTCATTCTAGTTTTGTTATTACATTGCAGGGGCGAAGTAACTTGTTGATTACAGCATCTATCGCCATGTTAATTAATTGGGTCGGAATGCAGCACGTACCCCTGTCGTCACGTACGTACGAGGTGACAGACAAGTGCACTGTAGTAGTACATCACTGTTATACGTATGGCCAGAATGCATGCATTATCAGTCACACATACGCAATTACATCACCGTAATAGTACACTTTCAAGCCCCCACGGTAGCTAGCTGTGGAAGAAAATATATACTAATTGGATGATCCGTTGCAATAATCAGAATACATTGTGATAAAACGGGAACAAATAATACAACAGATTATTATTACAGCATGTGATGAACGACGTAGTACATCCAGCAGCTAGCTGGTAGCAAAGAAGTTTCGGCATCACAACGGTGTCCAAAGTGTTATTGCATTCATTCCACCTTGTACGCAGACGCCCATGATTGCAACAAGCTGCCGCACCAGAAGGCCAGTAGATCTAACATGATAAAGCAGTTTTTTTGTCAACCACGTAATTTTGTCGCAATAATCTGGAGTGGCTTTGACTAGGGTCTGCTGGAACTAATATATGTGAAAGACGCATGTCTTTTCACAATCCTAACCAGGGTAATTAACAAGATGATGATGTCTATTGATATCCATTATTGAATCAACCTTGAGCAATTAACAGTTAGAAAATGACAAAGAGAAACTAGTGACCCATTTGAGGGAGTACCTTCGTCGACTCAGTAAATATTGCTATCCTTCCGAATATTTGTGTACTTCTACGAAACCGTGTTTAATTAGATTTTATTAGATCAGTTCATTTTACAGTGACTTACAGAAAAAGGTGCAAGTTGCACTTTTCATTAACATGAAGATCAACTTTTTCAGATAACAATGCAAAATTAACAAAATCTCAATCAAATAAGAATTAGCAAAACCTTTATAAATAATCATTATTTCTTATAGAGACTAAGCTTAACTATATTCAAATTACCCAGGCGAAAGTACACGTGCATAAACTAACATAAGCTAATTTTTTTTCATAAATGACACTTTTATTAACTCATAATATAGGTAGTATCAAGAGGATACAAGGTAAATACCTGGATGCACTTGGGTGCTGGTGCACCTGATAGGCAAAAAAAATACAGAGAAGGTCAAAAATATCCTGAAACATTTTTGAAAACAAAGTTTACCTACCTTTGTACCCGTATAAAAAGTTCGGCGCAGGAATAAACTTCCGTTGACCTTGGCCAAAAAAAAAATTCCTAGTACAAAGCTTATAAACAGTAACTTGTATATTTATAGTCTTGATTTTGTTTTTCGTAGCCGACAATACATTGGAAGGTTTTCCTTTGCGAAACTTTTATACCGGTACAACTTTTGGCCATGCCCGTCCCCAAAAAATTTCAGGATTTTTTGACCTTTTTCAAATTACTAAATTATTTTTGCATATCACGGGTGCACCAACACAGGGGTGCACCAAGTTTTCCTCCGAGGATACAAAGCATATGATATGCATGGTTAGAATGCACATAGAAAAACACGGGCAAATGCAAAGTGATAACAGATTGAAATCATTAAGTAAAGTAAGAACATATACCCACCTAACTATTGGCAACGTATGTTGGTGCATGTAGTGACGCTACACAAAGAGCCAGATGATTGTAGCGATGGTGGCAGCGATGACGAGGAGCTCCTCCAGCGTGGCGGCATCGCCGGGGCGAGGACGTGGCGCGGGCGCCTCCCTATCGATCGCAGCCACCCTCATGTGGATCGCGTGCACGGCCACAAAGAGCGTCAGTACCATGAACATGAGAGCCCTGGCAGGTGGTGGCGTGCCCGCCGGTCGCTCTGTGACGGAGTTGATGTGCACGGAAGACGCCATGGATAGGAGCTGAAGAGCAATCATACGATCGAGTTCCTCTGCCATGGCCGCTGGCGCTCGGATGTGCCCTCCTGTCGGCGAGACCGGCCGTGAGTATATGTAGCGAAAGCACATAGCTGCAGGGTCGGCTATTCGTCAAGACGCCAAGTCAACGTTGTCTGACTCCTGCCGCTTGGCCAGCACATCCACAAGCGTGCATGCTAGTGGAGAGAGACTGATCGGACATGTCCGTCTCCGTACGCGACGCTATTGGACGGGAGGGCCTCCTCGACTACATCAAGGTGTCCTGCTACGATGCCGCGGCGTGCTAAGCCCTAGGTAGGTCGTCCGCGACCTAGGGCTTATATTGCCTGTCACTGTCCAAGGTAATCAAACTGTCTCGTGGATTGTACGATCACATCAATGCATAGGTCTTTGGTACGAATTTTTTGTTTACGCTTCTGTTGGCAAAGCGAGCAAGGAATGTGACAGACTCGTTGGATGTCTTGTGAGAAGAAGACAATGTTTAACCTAAAGATGGCCTGGTTTTCAGAGAAATGGAGCTTTGGGTTATTTCTTTCTTTTTCGAGAAAATGTGCACCCTATTCTGGCTGGACCTCCATTAAAGTGGGCTCTGGTGTTGGCACCCTATTCTGACTCAGATGGGCCGGGAACCTTTGCGGAACGCTTTTACGCGTTATTCTCGATCTGTGTTTGCCCACAGCTCTCGGTGGTTGTGGCCTTAGCTGACTTAGGCGCTATTGCCTACCGCCGTACCTTCGGGGCGGTGGAGCTCGAGCAATGGGAGGAATTGCTAGAGTGTATTGCCCTCCAGTCCCCCTCCCTTGAGCCCGATTCGCTGTCTTGGCATCTCGAGCCAAGTGGTAGATTCTCGACTAGATCCCTATACCAGGCGATTGTTCCCACCCCTGGCCCGGTAGAACTATTGGTGCTTTGGGAGATTAAACTCCCCTTGAAAATCCGCATTTTTCTCTGGCAATGGGTTCGAGGTCGTCTCCCATCAGGCACAGAGGTCCGAAAACGTAATGGCCCTGGGGATGACCTCTGTCCCATTTGTTTGGTACCGGAAGATTGCAACCACGTCTTCTTCCGGTGCCCTGCAGCGCAGTTCCTCTGGAGCTGCTTCCGGGAGGTAGTTGGTGGCAATTGGTGCCACGACAACCTCCCGGACTTGTTTGGGGAGGTCCTTAGACTCCCCGGCGCTAGTCGCGCCCCCACTTGGGTGGTTGTGGGTACCTTGGCATGGACCCTCTGGTGTACCCGCAATAAACTTGTCATCGAACGCGTGAGTCCGTGCCGTGTGACTGTCTATAAAATGTGTGGCTTCTTACAGCTATGGAGACCGCTTAGCAAGCGGTGCGACCGAGACATCATCGACAACATCATGACGGGTCCTCGTTCCTCGGCATCGGCTTTTGCTCCACCACCGCCACCGCCGCCGCCACCCCCGAGCCGGATTAGATGCTTTTTAGCTTTGTTTGGGGCTTGTCCTGATGTGTCCCCAACGTGACTTTATGACTTGATTGTACTTTGTACTGTTGTGTTGGATGCTTGGTGCGTTGCTTTATAATATAAAGCGGGGGAAAACCCTTTTTCTTAATATATCTATTCTATTTATATAATCTACCTATTATATATACTAAAAACCCAATACAAGTTCTATTCAAGGCACCATATTAATCCACATCACTATCTATATTACAGTATATACTAAAGAATAATGCATATTATATTCAAGGCACACACATTAATCCACATAACTATCTATTCTATTTTCTCTCCATCTATTCTATTCTTTTGTCTATCTATTCTATCTATCTATCTATTCTATTATATACTAAAGCAAAATACAAGGTTCTACAGAACACACCACGTTGATCCACATCATCAAAATTACTTAGGCTGTTAGATTTGTAGCTCAACATATCACATCTGTTGGATCTACACAACCGTAGCTATTATAGTAATGGGAATATCCATGTCATATATCATTAGATCTATAGAACCATTATACATTAGATCTATAGAACCATACCTAAATAGATTGTATCCATTATACATATTTTTACCATAATTCTACTAATAGCACCATAACCATTAGATCTACATAACGTACCTAAATAGATTGTACCCGTTAGATCTACATAATCATATCTAAATAGATCGCACCCGTTAGATCTGTATAATCATACCTAATACATCACACACATTAAATTTTTACTATCAACTGACTACATCATAACCATTAATTTACATAAACGTACCCAAATATATCACAGCTCATAGATCAACATAAATGGACCTAAATATATTGTATCTATTAGATCTTATATCTATTATTATATACAAAATAACATTATGTTTTTCGGGCATTGATATGTTATGGCAAGAGCATTGATAAGCATGGTAAATGCTTAGTCAAATGGTAGAAGGTATCTCTTCCAAAGTATGCTGGTGGCCTTGGTGTATTGGATTCGAGGAAACAAAACCAAACATTACTTATCAAGCATCTCTATAAATTCTTCTATCATCATGATATACCTTGGGTGCACATGATTTGCGAACATTATTATAGTAATTGGAATATCCATGTCACTAATTCCAATATTGACTCATTCTGGTGGAGAGACTATTATTCACTTATTGAACCTTTCAAAGATATGACTAAGTTTTGAGATGATGAATGGTTGGATACAAAATTATCATTCAATTCCCCCATCTACATTTTTCTTGTGAATATAAAGGCATTTTGATCTATCATGGTAAGGAATAATATATATCTGATTACAATGGCATGTTTCATTTCCTATGTATACAGTATTGATGTACAGCAAAGTCAGGAATTCATGAATATATTGCAACAACGTGATCAATGAAATTTTATATGGAATGGCACAAAATACTCCACTAAGAACATCTATGATGAATTAATAGGCAATCCACCTCCTGCAAGTGCCCATTTAAATGGATATGGAAACTTGCATGTTATCAAAAAAATGTTCTATCTTCATTCAGAACAGACTTAATAAAGAGAACTTCTTACCAGAAAGAATTTTTATGTGGAGGATGAAACTTCTGTATTATGCAGCGAAAATGACACTGAGGATTTCATGCATCTATTTTTCGCATGTGATTTGAGCCAAACATTTTCTTTAAGCCAAGGATTACATGGAACACTGATATGGATATATAAGAGATGCTCATTGATGGTAAGCAGTGGATGCTCATGATCTGCAGTAAAGAATCGATCATGGCTGGTTGCTAAGCATGTGGAAACACATGAAAAGTATCATTTTTCACCATAAATCTAAAGACCTCAATTATCATCAAATGTTTCAAGGATTACCGTTGCATGATTATGGAGAGAGCTAAACCCCGTCTGAAGGATGGTATGTAAACATGGTTGGACACATTATAATTAGTTTTTTTTTCCTTTTTTATTATAACTATATGATACCTAACATGCCCCTCCAATTTTAAATATCGCATTTATATCAATGAAAAATATGAGTTACAGTAGCGGCCTTCCCTACGGTCTTTTGCTAAAAAAGATATAGATCTAACCGAAAAAATATTTCAGATGATGTGGATTAACATGGTGATTAGATAAATATCCATGTATTATGGTTTTATCATAAAATAGATTAGATAAATAACAATTGTTCTTTCAATTATTATTTTCACAATGCAGGATGGACATGCATCCATGGTCTGCTGCATGTTTATCTGGCTGTTTAACCTTCGACGTTTTTGTTTCAAGCCGTTAGTCTTCCTACCTCTTAAAAAACATTAGGATATCTTTTTAATATATAGAACGTAATTTCACATTTGCAGCTCGTCCTGGAAACGATCTAATTAAGATGGTAATAATACATTGTCCTAGTTGACTACCTTTTGCCTCGGTTTTATATCTAGCTGAAAACAAGTACATACGTGCGTGCCCACCAATAACGATGCAGGTCCTCGCCGAGGTATTTTGTTGTCTTGTCTATCGATCGCCCCAAGAAAAATCCTGGATCGATTTCTCTGTCTCCCCGACTCCATCGTCTCTCTCTGGCTCTCTCTGCTGCCTGCTAGACCTTAATTTCTCAGCTGAGGTGTTGTACCTATATATCCACCTATATAGATGCGATAGCCATAGCTTCATTAATTCTATTCCTCGATCAGTATTGCTTCAAAATTTACTAGTAGATGATTACAAGCTGGAAGTTAATTCCAAGGACAATCAAGTGATCAACCCTAAATTATTATGATAGTTCTTTTTAAGAATCACATCAACATCGTACAAGCAGACGAGTTTATTTAACACCTGACCTCTCTGTACAAAAAAATTCCACGTCACACGCATATATTTTTAGGTGCGCACAGAAGTTTAGATAAATAGAAAAACAGCTATAAGGTGACGAAGAGCCAGGCTGATACATGAACTGCACGCCATCCATGAGCGAAACCTACCTCTAATATACTCCTATGTTCATTCCAGTGCTTCAAGCATGCACACAAAGCGTGTATCGAACCGAACATTTCACCCGGTACCCAGACATTAGGGCACACCGATGTTCGTCTCCATCCCCTACGCTCGACGTACGGCAGCCATTGATGAAGGCTCTCCCCTCTGGCCGTACGTTGGGACAGATGTGCGGAACTGAACGTCGGCACGTCCCGCCCGGCGTAACGTACGAGTGGCGCACGACCTGGACGCTGGCCGTCTGGCCAATGCTGAGGAGATGACGGCGTTGTGGCTAGCTAGCTTGCGTTCGCAAGCGTGCTTGGTCCATGCAATGCTACGGCCAGCATACGAAACTCACCATAAGCATCAAGGATCTCGCATGCATGCGTGCATGTGCATGCTAGCTACTGTACTACCGACGGAGCTGCAGCTGAATGCCAATGCTATGCGCATGCATTGTGCGTGGTAGACGAAGCAGCGCATGCATTGTGCAAGGTAGACAAAGCAGAATTAAGTTGGACGACCTGGCTAGCTAGCTAGCTTATCTCTGATCATGCCCGAGCACGGGCGTGCTACACACAAGCTACCCACAAAACTAAGGTGAAGTGGTATACTACTGCTTTGCTGGAAGTGCGAGAATGATATATATAGGGAACGTTTCGAAGCATCAGGCCGTGACGTGGAACGATGTTCTCCGAATCAAGTTCACAGTGAAGGGGAAAGCTAGGAACGTCGCGCCAAAACGCATTCCAGTCGACCGAGTCAGACGAGATTAGGACGTCTTTCCTCAGCTTAACAAAACGCAGATGCATTGTTTGCATCGGTGCTTTGGGCGGACATTATTGTTTACATCGGCTCCTGAAAAGCAAGTGTGTAAAAGAAACACAACAGCTCAAATCCTTCGAGTAGCACGTACAAGGGGTGGATTCTCCAAGACCAAGCAAGATCTAGAGGTTTGCTCTCTCACATGGTGATATACAGTTTTATTGCTCGTTGAATCGATGTACACTTTTCAGCGGCTGAGCCAAGTTATGGATTATTATTATTTTCAGCAGTGAGCCAAGTTTGGATATTGGATGTACCTAGAGAACTCCGAAAAACAAGTCTCACATAAGAATTTAAAGTCCACGTTGCTGCACAGTACGAGCACTAGTAGAAAAAGGGTCAAATGTGAATCACATTAGTGCCGGTTTGATTTTGAGCCGGCACTAATGAGTCCATTAGTGCCGGTTCCAACGGCTAGCCGGCCGCTCCCATTAGTACCGGTTTGTGGCGAAACTTTAGCACCGGTTCGTGCCACGAACCAGTACTAAAGTGAGTGGTGGCAAGATGTTGTCAGTCTGAGGCCCCTCCAGTACCGGTTTGTGGCGAACCTTTAGCACCGGTTCGTGTTACGAACCGGTACTAAAGGTCGTCCTACATAAACCCTTCATCCACCCGAGCTCGCTTTGTTCTTTCCCTTTCCCCTCTCCTCCTCTGTTCTTCCCCTCTTCCACGAGCTCATCACACATTTGCCCAAAATTTGTCAACATTTGAAGGCCCCCATCCATTCAAATGATCACAAAAGTTAGCAACTTTGTCCTTTCATCTCTCATTGCTAGGTTAGCTCTTGCAATGCTTTGTATAGTGATTAATTTGTGAGTTTAGTAGTTTGGGAGGAATTATATGTGCTAGAATTTGATTTATATGCAATTTGAGGTCAAAAATAACACTTAGTTTGCATATGCAGGTGTGGTTTACTTAGTGCCTTCTAAATCTCCGTCGTAACCACCGTCGATCGCCCGCACCGTCCCTTCGCCGGCACCACCTTGTGGTGAGGCTCTTGTTCATGAATGTTTTACATTACCAAATTGATGTTTGTGTGATTTGGATATATAGTTACTCTTATAATTATATTACCCGTACGTTGTTTGTTATACATAGTGCCATGGTTTTGATATCCGTCCCCATCGGCCCTCATCCTTGTTATGATTCGTATGTGGTATATTCTCTTATAAAACCAGTTGTTGCGTGTTTATGACAAATTATGCCCATCAAGTTGACATAGATATTTTTATCTAGGAGGTATGTGAACCAGAAATTCCAACCGACCCTATTGTCGAGAGGTTAAATTTAGTTGAAGGAGAAAACGAGTATTTGAAAGAAAAATTGAAAAGAATTGAGGGGGAGAAGATGGAATTGGAGTTGCATGTTGCCGATGTCGTCGATGATCACAAGATCAAGATGGAGAAAATGCGCTTGAAGATTAGAAAGATTAGAAAATATGCCATTGATAGTGTGGCTTGGTATCATTATGCTGTTGGATCAATTGTTATCTTAGTTGCGATCTTGATCGCATTTGTTGTTGCATTTAAATTCTTTAGCTAGAAAGTTATTTGCATGTTGCATTTAATTAAGTGTTGTATATGAACTTTATGTATGAACTTGTATTAATTTGGTCTATTCGGTGTTGTGTAATGAAGATGAGCCGACAATGGATGTATGATGACCGATGCTCTCCCGAGTTTATTAACGGCGTGGATACTTTTCTGCTTACCGCTGAGGCAAACAAGCGGGCGGATGGTTTTATGCCTTGTCCATGTGCTGGCTGTAAGAATGGTCACAATTACTCTATGTCAAGAACCATTCACGTCCACATATTTGAGTCCGGTTTCATGCCCCACTATAATGTTTGGACCAAGCACGGAGAAAGAGGGGTTATGATGGAAGACAATAAAGAAGAAGAGGATGACGACAGCTATCCTGGCCATGGGTTCCCTGAATACGATAATACAACAATGGGGGAAGAAGTTGAGCCGGCAATGCGGGAAGAAGCTGAAGAAGAGGCATCAGATGAGCCTGCTGATGATCTAGGTCGGGCCATTGCCGATGCAAAGAGAAACTGCGCAAGTGATTTGGAGAAGAAGAAGTTGCAGCGCATGTTAGAGGATCACAAGAAATTGTTGTACCCGAATTGCGAAGCTGACAAAAAAAAGTTGGGCACCACACTGGAATTGCTGCAATGGAAGGCAGAGAATGGCGTATCTGACAAGGGATTTGGAAAGTTGCTGGTAATGATAAAGAATATGCTTCCAAAGGACAACGAATTGCCCGAGAGTACGTATGAAGCAGAGAAGGCTGTCTGCCCTCTAGGGTTAGAGGTGCAGAAGATACATGCATGCCCTAATGACTGCATCCTCTACCGCGGTGAGTACGAGGATTTGAACGCTTGCCCGGTATGCGGTGCATAGCGTTATAAGATCAGTCGCAATGACCCTGGTGATGTCGAGGGCGAGCGCCCCAGGAAGAAGATTCCTGCCAAGGTGATGTGGTATGCTCCTATAATACCACGGTTGAAACGTTTGCTCCAAAACAAAGAGCATGCGAAGGCGATGCGGTGGCACGGAGAAGACCGTAAGAAAGAAGGAAAGTTGAGAGTACCCGCAGACGGATCGTAGTGGAGAAAAATCGAAAGAAAGTACTGGGAGGAGTTGGCAGGTGACCCAAGAAACGTATGGTTTGGTCTAAGCACAGATGGCATTAATCATTTTGAGGAGCAGAGCAGCAACCATAGCACCTGGCATGTGACTCTATGTTTGTATAACCTTCCTCCTTGGTTGTGCATGAAGCAGAAGTTCATTATTATGGATCCTGTATTTCTACACAATATGTTCCCCTTTGATAGGTTCATGGGAGTCTTGAAGAAATATGTTCATAACCGTGCTAGGCCAGAAGGAAGCATCTCGAAGGGCCATGAAAATGAGGAGGTCATTGAGTTTTGTATTGACTTTATTCCCGACCTTAAGCCGGTTGGTGTTCCTGAATCGCGGCATAAGGGCAGACTGGATGGAAAAGGCACGCTAGGAGGGCATCAAATAATATGTATGGACGTGCATTCTCTCACTGAAGCACACTACACAGTTCTATAGAACTCCGTCTTGGTGGCTCCGTATATGGAGGAACACAAGAATTTTCTACACTCCAAACACCCGGAGCAGTCCGACGACTGGATTACACGTGAACAAATGAGGACTTTCGCCGGTTGGTTGCAGAAATGTGCCATGCATGATGGCGATATTGAAGATGACCTGTACTCGCTATCCCAGTTACCATCTTCGAATATAATGACTTTCAAAGGGTACGAGATAAATGGGAATACATTTTACACGATAACCCAAGATAAGAAGAGCACCAACCAAAACAGTGGTGTCCGCTTTGATGCAACAACCAACACGGGAAAGAAAACATATTATGGTTACATAGAGGACATATGGAAACTTAACTATGGAGGTGGTTTGAAGGTCCTTTTGTTTCGGCGCAAATGGGTCAATATGACACGAGGCGGGGTAACGGAAGACCCGTAGTACGGAATGATAACAGTGGATCTCAACAATCTTGCGTATGCAGACGAACCATTCGTCCTAGCCAATGATGTGGCATAGGTTTTTTATGTGAAAGACATGTCTACCAGGCCGAGAAAAAGAAAAGATAAGGAAGCGAATGGATCATACGATGAGCCAAAGCTCCACATAGTTCTTTCAGGGAAAAGAAACATCATAGGAGTGGATGACAAGACAGACATGTCAGAAGATTATAAAAAATTTGATGAAATTTCTCCATTCACAGTGAATATTGACCCCGAGCATCTAGTTAAATGATGAAGATTTTCCATGGCTACGGCGCAAAGGGACACACGTGAAGAAAAAGTTTCACACCCAAAGATCTGGGATTTGATCGGCTTCACTATCATCACTTTTGTGTTTCACACCCAGGAGGGAATCTCTGTAATAGTTAGGGTAGTTATGTGTTTTGGCATTTGAAACACAAAGAAATTTTATGTGCAAACAAATTCTTTCATGCATTTACTGATTTTTTCAGCTAAATGACCCTGAAATTGAAAAGCATTTCAAATGAACTCAGAAAAGGTTGAAAGTTGGCATGGTATCATAATTTCACCCACATAGCATGTGCAAAAAAGTAGAGAGAGTTACCGCAAAAACTGGATGCACTTCCTGTACAAAATGGACAATCTCTTTCGAAGTATCAGGGTTTCGGACGAAAACTCATCTGTTACAAAGGCATTTCATTTTTTAAATAACCTAAGTATTACCAAATTGAATATAATGATAAAACATAGTAATATTAAACATAAGAAAAAAGAATCACTGAAAAATCTATTTTCAAAGTTAAGTTATTCACAAACTAGTTTTTTCACACAAATTTCAAATAATTCAAAATTTAAACTATTCAAATTTGAAAACTACCGGCACTAACAGAAGTTTGTAATTTTTTATACCTAAAGCAAAAATATTCACAAAGAAACTCTAAATACAGCAAAAACTCAAAAATAAATAAAACAAAAATAAATAAAGCAAAAAATTTAAGAAAATAAAAAAGCCCGCCTACTGGGCCAGATCGGCCTGCATACGACTAGAAACCCAACGTGTTGTTGGGCCAGGATGCAGGCCCGCAAAGGCCTAGTAGGCAGAGAACAGGTAGGCCTAGTAGGCCTGCTTTGTAGAGGAGTTCGAGAGAGCTACCGCACTGAGGCTTATAAACCAGTGCGGACGCCCCTCGGCTAGCGAGGTGGGACTAAACTTGCCGCACCGCAACTGCGCCAACGCACCACCTTTAGTACCGGTTGGTGGCTCCAACCGGTACTAAAGGGTGGGTCTTTAGTACCGGTTGGTGCCACCACCCGCTACTAAAGGGGGGGGGCGCTTTCCGCCGCTTGTCCTGGCCAAAACAGACCTTTACTACCGGTTGGTGGCTCCAACAAGTACTAAAGGGGTGTTCTATATAAGAAAGCACTTCAAAAAAATTCAGTTTCTCATCTCTCCCTCTGCTTCTTTCTCCTCTGCCCCGTCGCCGCTGCCCCTCGTCGCCGCCCCCGTCGCCGTCCCCGTCACCGTCCCCGTCGCCGTCGCCGCCCCGGCCGCCCCCGTCCCCGTCGTCGCGCCCCACCCCGTCGTCCC
>NC_041389.1:556026297-556031138 GCF_002162155.2 Triticum dicoccoides
CCGTCCCCGTCTCCGTCCCCCGTCGCCACGCCTCGCCGGTTAGCTCCTGCCCCGGCCACCATGTCCACGCACACACACACACACACACACACACACACACACACACACACACACACACACACACATTAGTTTTTAAGTTATAAATTTTAGTTATAGAAATTTTTCTGTTTTTTAGTTATAGAAATGTTAGAAATTTTTCTGTTTTCTAGTTTATAGAAATATTAGAAATGTTATTTATATAGAAATGTTATAAAAAAATTCTGTTTTTTAGTTATAGAAATATTTATAGAAATGTTAGCAATTTGTCTGTTTTTTAGTTATAGAAATATTAGAAATGTTATTGAAATGTTAGTTATATATATAGAAATGTTAGAAATTTTAGAATTAGTTTTAGTTAGATGAATTAGATTAATGTCAAATTGTTAGAATTTTGCATATAGAATTTTAGTTATCACAATCCAATCATTTAGAAAATGTTACTTTTTGCGGGCATATTAGTACTTGTTCTCGATGATGCCCGGCCCGCATCCTCGCCGTCGACCCATTCGCGATGACGTCCGGCTGACCCATGTCCGGGACTGGGCTCCGCTGGGCTGGCACTGGGAGGTGCTACCTGGAGGGGCACGCCGCTTGGTGTGGAATCCGGCCTCAGGTCCCGTCGTCGACCCTGATCTCCTTTGGTGGCGTTTGCATGGTCCACATTCGGTGCAGAGGGAGTAGGCCCCACCGGAGGTGGTGCGTCGCCGTATCAGGGAGGAGGACGAGGACGTCCATTGCTATATGGCTGCTATGGACGTCAGGTTCTCCAATACTTGGCAGGTTCTTTGGGCAGATGACCGAAGATATGATCATGTGATGGTTCCTTCTCTTTGGGTGTCCACCGCCCGCGCCCCAGGAACCGCGAGTGGCCTAGATTCTTCTGTAGTATTCGATCTTTATTAGGTACCTAGCTAGTGATGTATTCGATATATAATATTCGAGATGATGTATTCGAGATTATATATATTATTCGAGACGATGTATTCGAGATTATATATTAATTGAGGCGATGCATATTATGTACTATATGATTCAGTTTTTTCTTATTGATTGCATCCATGCATTGTAATTTGAATACTAAATTGTCTTATATTTCTTTTGTATTAGTTAAGTAAAAGCTATGGCAGACAATACCGACAGAGAGAGGGAAGAGGAATTGTTCGAGAACATACGCAGCGCTCGCAGGCTAGATGATCTGAATGAAGCAAATGACGGCTCCCAATATCTGAACAATAGCGGGGAGGGTGATGATAAGATATTCGATCTCGACGACCGAGCTGATGAATTCATGAACTATGATTATGATTATGATGATGCAGACAATGTCTACGATGACACGGACAATAATGTTGATCTTGAAATAACAAAGACTACCGGCGAGGTATATTTATATAAGCAGGCATCTGGTGATCATCACATGTTTTTTTATTTGAAGATATATTAACGAATCGATCTTTCTTCTTTCAGCCCACTAGATCGAGCAAATCTGCTTCTACAGACAGCAGGACAAAGCGAGGCCCGGGCAAAAAGTTGAAGGAGGGTGTAAAGTACAACATCGACTCCACCAAACCTAGTGGCGAACCCCTCACGCCTAAGAACATTGCGAACAAGTGGACTCGTCAGTGCGGAGTTCTTGTGAAGGACCAACTCCTGATCTCCATTCAAGAATGGAAAAATCCAAAAACTAAATGTCCAGATGTTACTTGGGTCGACGACAGAGCAAAAAAAACCTTTGGGAATCTTTGATGGAACATTTCACCCTACCAGATTATTTCACTGATGCAGATGTGCAGAAAGTCAAGGACGCTTCTCTTAAAAAGATGGCAATTGCATTCAACACCCACAAGAAAACTGTATGTGCCAACTACCTCACTACAGAAAGGAAGACTCCAGAATTTAAGGGAACACTGGAGAAGCAAAGAGAACACTGGGACGATTTCGTGAAATTCAAGGAATCAGAATTATCTAAGGAACGGTCTAGAAAAAACAAGGCCAATGCCACAAAAAAGACGCAGTTCCATAGGCTGGGTCCAGGTGGCTACGCGGTGGCAATGCCTAAGTGAGATAAGTCTGAGCAAGAGATGGAGGCTGCAGGGGTCACTCCGGTTACTAGGAGCTGGCCCCCCAGGTGCAGAACTTGGTTCTATGCGCATGGGGGGCGTTGGACCCGAAGACAGGCCTGGTTTCGAAGAAGGCAAGTCTAAAAGGAGCCAAACAAAAGATACTTGACACAATAGAAGAAGCTCGAAAGGGGGTGTTCATGCCCAACAGAGAGAACGACGAGCTTACGCGCACCCTGGGAAATCCTGAACACCCGGGAAGAACACGAGGCAAGGGCGTTATTCCCTAGTATGAGGGCTTTTCAGAATGGAACGACGACTACAGGACCCGTGCAAGAAATAAGATGGAGGAGGAGAAGAAGAGGAAGCTGGAGGAGGAGCAGAGGAAGCAAGACGCAGAACGCCTTCAAGGCCTAGAAGCAAGGCACGCGGACTTGGCACTAAAATTCCAGCAGCAGCAGCAGCAGATCGACTCACTTAGCCAGGAAAGGGGGTCTCAGCAGTGGCAACAGCAAGCGGATGATGGCCCAGCATTGGATAGCGCCATCCCATCCATGCCGAGAAGCAGTGTTGGTTCCACCCCAGGCGACACACTGCTGGATACATACCCTATGGATGACATCATAGAGAACACTAACTATGAGCTACACTCCAAAATAAATAACATATCCATGAAGGTGGCGGACGCCATTGCTTTTACAATTACCCCCGAAGCAACCTTCCATTGCACCCCGATTCCAGTGGGCTATGCTCGTGTCTTGGTTGATGAAGTGGTGGACCCATATCTAGGGCTACAGCTTGACATTCCTGGAGGTGACGACGAGCGCACACTGGATGAGGCCATACATCGTATCATCCTATGGAGAAAGGATTGCATCATCTTTTGAAGTCCACCGACAACACGTTTGCCGACTCCTCCTCGAAGTTCGCCACCGAGTCAGCAGACTCTCGCTTCTCCAAGTCCACTAACGTGTGAGCCTACTCCTCCTTGAAGTCCGCCACCTTCTCCAAGTCCACGAACGCGTGAGCAGACTGCTGCTTCAAGTCCGGCACAGCGTCAGGCCACTCCTCCTGTTTCAAGTCCGACACCGTGTCAAGCCACACCTCCTGCTTCAAGTCCAGCACAGCGTCAGAACACTCCTCCTGCTCCAACTCAGCCACGTCAGCCGTCTCCACTGTCTCAGCAATCACAGAAGAGACACGCCGCAGCTATGGTGCGTAGAGGTACGAGTCGAGGTAGTACAAGAACTACAGGCGGAGACAAGTGATATAAATATGGTCCAAACCTCGCTCCTCTTCCTCAGAGGCCTTACGACATGACCGAGGAGCAAAACGCAGCCATAGTGCGGGCCCAAGTGGACGCCCATTTTGGACCGAAACCGGCACCGCCGCCAAGGGAGAAAGTGCCTGAGGAAAAGATTGACCACTTCATTCGTATGGCTAGACCACCAGCTCCCAAGCCTGTTGACTCAGACTATGAGCGCCAAATCAGGAAGGCACATCGAGCACCACTACAGAAGGAAGCGAGCTCGAGCTCAAGCCAACAAGCAGCTGGAAAAAAATGTGGGAACCCCGTTCCCCAGCTGGGAGAACAGGCGGCGCAATCGATCCCCCGCTTGTTGTGCCAATAACGCATGAGAGGAGTACGCGTGCCCAATATTATTGTGGGCAAACCGTTAACGTTCCCCAGCTGGGCGATGTGGTAATAACCGAGGAGCATATAATGCAGGGTGAAATGCTCAAGATCACTGTTGGACAACTCCTCGAAACCGAGCCCATGTCTCCGCTTAGAGAGGAGGAAATAAAACGGAAATATGTCCGGGGCCAACCTTTGTCGAGCCAGACAAGGTCAAGAACCTCCCAACGAGAGTGTATGAATTGCAGCAATGGTACATGAACATTACCAAGATTTTCAATCGAAAGTCCCTTATGGTGAATGTCAAGGAGGAGCATTACTTCCATGAGAAAGCTCTGTCCATTGAGTATTCAGAACTATTTCAGTTATACAATCAAGATGCACTCGACAAATCTATCGTCAGTTGCTATTGTCTGTAAGTGATTTCCTTCTGTAGTTTAAGTCTCAAGCTAGCTATAGTGATCATTTTGATCAATCATTACATGTAATTATCCTTACTATATTCTTTTCTGTGGTATTATATATATGTAGGATGAAGATGTATGAAATAAAAAAATCTGGACGCTATGGCATTGGGTTCATGGACCCAAATACCATTAATGAGTACACATGGAATCTTCCAACTTGTCGAGTAAATTTAGAGGAAAGCATGCACTACTAGGGAAAACCTTATACACAGAAGTTTATCAGCAGCGAAGTTTAAAAGTGAGCGCTACTGTTAATTAGTAGTAGCGAGGGGTATAAAAACCGCTCTACTACTAAGTTGATAGTAGTAGCGAGGGCTATAAACCCGCGCTGCTACTAAATGGTCTCCAACAATGCCCCTGGGATAGGCCATAGTAGTAGCGAGGGGTATAAAACCAGCGCTACTACTAAGTAAGTAGTAGTAGCGCCGGTGAGACCCCACACTACTACTAAGCGTGTCCACCCCGGCCCGATCCCCACCCCCCACCCCACCAAACGTCCTTGTCCACCCACTCCCGTCTGTCTCAAAAAAAAGCACGGAGCCCGATCCAGATCCCCAACCTCCTCTCCTCTCCCAACCCAGTCGCCGCCGGCCTCCCTTCCACCTCCTCTCCTCCGTCCGTCTGCCCCCATGCCCCCCG
>NC_041389.1:556031419-556036478 GCF_002162155.2 Triticum dicoccoides
CCGCCGCGCACGTGCCCGCCCGCCGCCTTGAGCGTGTCATACGACCGCCGGAGGTCTCTCCACCCTCGATCATATGTCTTCCTAAGTATGCCCGCGTGAGGGAGAGAGATGGAGATGGTGCTCCGACCGACGCCATGGAGGTCTCTCCCCCCTACCTACCCTTCATGCGTGTGTGTGTGTGTGTTGGTCATGATTTTGGCCAGATCCCGGATGTTGTTCGATTCAATTTGAATTGCCATTTTCTGATTCAATTTGGCCGGATTCCTCACGCAACGCAGGTCACAAGAGACCGCCGACACCTCCCTGCTGTGGGCCGATGCCACGCATGGATGTTGGAGCCGGCGAGGTACACGACGGCTCCACCTGCGCCTCCCACAGCAGCAACTCCTAGCCGAGGTATGCCCTCCTCTCCTCTCCTCTCCTTCCTCCCTCTTCACAGATCTCTATCTTGCCCAAGGCAATCGATCAAGTTTATTCATGTTCTGTACGTAGATGCTGCACTATTTAGATCTCTGGTTGGTTGGTCACATTGGAGACCAAGACTGGAATGTCACAAGGATTCCACTGAAGAAAACTACTGCACTTTTATGCAGGGATTGACGTCCCAACGGACACTGATTAGGCTAATTGCTACCCGTTTTTGCATATATATATATATATATATATATATATATATATATATATATATATATATATATATATATATATATTAATAAACAACAAGTTCGATGCTTCCTTCCAGCATGTAACCAACCTGACACCACAAAGTGTTCGAAAAGTGACAGAATGGATATCCGGAGACCGGATCATTTTGAATTAACACGCACAATGCTGACAATCAACGTCTCAATCTGTTTCTCAAAGAAAATAAAAACATCTTGAAGTCCAACTCATGATAGAAAATTAGTAAGTCCAAGAAACACCACGTGCACGCTCAATTTCCTCAATTAAGCGCCAATAATTTCCTTCTAAAATTACTGATACCCCTACCACACTTCTGAATTTTGTTCTTGTCGCAATGAGCCAATGTGCTGCTTATAGGGACCCCATATGAATCAAAAATTTGATCGGGAAAGAAGAGTGTGGTGCATTGTGCATTATCTGCGGACAGTTTGTATTGTGATTTGTATTTGCACTTTTATGCGGTTGAGAGAACCAAGTATTTGTATTTGCACGTAGGCTAAAGACTACTTGTGATTTCTATGTAGTATTATTTTCAGTTGGTTACTGTAACCTGAAGGCAGAATCTGCAAGCAAAATAGCAGTGAGCAAGTCCTGGACTGGATGATATGTGTTTGGTCATGATTTGTTTGGCTGTAGCATCTCTCTCTAGTGTTAAGCACGTCGTGGATATGTCCTTGTAGTATATGTTTGCTGTCGCAAAATTTTTACAGTGATAGGAGTTCTTGCAGACCAATTTACAGAAGAAGAGGGATTACAGTGACAGAGCATTGGACCTTGTCAAGTGGTTACAGTGACAGAGCATTGGACCTTGTCAAGTGGTTTCAGAGGAGGATGGAGATGGCTGCCTTACTACAGTGGAGGGCTTAATAGACTCAACTATTTGCCATCCCTTTGTGCACTACACGCATGTTCAGTAGCTGCCATTTTCTTGTACTAGCACTGCCAAGATGGATGTTCCTAAAGAGTTGTGACTCCCAAGTTCCCTGTATTCTTCCTTCCTTCCTTCCGTCCAAAATCACAGCACGTTCACAGCACCTTCAAACCTGCATGTGATGGACATAATAAAAGGTTCAGAACAATATGACCCCACAATTAAGAATAGTATGCAAGAACTTAAACAGCTGTATGCTCCCAATTAAGCATAGATGCAATAATAGTACAATAATAATCAAATATGCTTGCACTCATAAACAAAACGATTTATTTATAAAGATGTAAGTACATATAGGCTGATGATAATTTGAGTTACGATATGTTATGCTAACAATTTTATGGGACTACAGGTTTTGAGATCTTTGCTTTCCCATGCAACCAGTTTGGTGGGCAGGAACTTGACATTGATAAGGAAAATGTTCAGATTGATTTCTGACAAGGTAAATGTGTGCCTGATACTTCCTCCTTTTTTGGTGTCTCTGTTTCAAGCTGATGTAAATGTTACTGGCCTACGTCGTATAGAAGATGATTTAGTGATCTCAAATGATCACACTATCAAATGGTGAATGTGCACCGATAAAGCATGGGAGTTTTTCTCGTGTGACTAGTGTCCGACCAGAATTAGTAAGGTATGATCAACGTGGCCGTATAATTAGATTTGGAAAAATACTAACTTGTTATTTCCTTTGCATTTTTTACTGTAAAAAGTCATGGCTCACCTATTAACCGGCGGCCGTAGGAGGACTAATCACCTAACTGAAACACTAATAATCAGAAGATAGGTTGAACTTCGTTTAATGGATATACAACATATTGAATTATTTTCTATTTGGTCTAATTGATATAATCATGTCTAATAGAGTTCACAATCTTTACTTTGAAGATCTGTAGCTAGACGTTAGAACTGTTGACATGCAAATAATTAACTAACTGCATGTCGTACTTGAATTACAGGTTTTTTGTTTCGTCGCTCCTTTGTTATATGGAAGAAGACTTCATGGTTAGCATTATTTATTATAAGACATTCATATAAGATTTTCTTGCCACTGTAAGTAGGAAGTTAATTTTTTTGGTCTGTTTTGTTCTGCGGGGATTTTAGTCTGTTTTTCTAATAGTATATATGATCATTCAGTCACAGTTCCTGTATTTTAGAACTAACGCTCCCCCTAATTAAAATGCAGAAACGTGTTTTCTTTCATTATGTTTCAGTCACTGTCTTAGAAACACTAGAAAATATCTCTTGACAAACTTCTTCATGGAACTAATATTTTTATGCTAATGACAAATTGGATTTATAATCTTTAACCTCGAATCTTTATAGGATTTTGGTTACTACCATATCTGCTCTTGCAGGTCTACTAGAGTATCCACTTCTGAGGTTGATTTTCAAAATGTGTATATCTAATATTTCTTACTGCAGCTTTAAGCTTCACTGTCATCTAACTTTGTCTAGTTAATATACTTACTCGGCAACATGAAAAGTTTCCACATTTGTTCTAGCTGTCTCTATGGGTTAGCAACTTAGCATACATGTTGTAATAAGGTTTCACATTTGCTTCTCTGACAAGGTCTGTTTTTATTCATAGGTAGAAGATAGCGATAGAGTGCTGCCGGATAATGAGATGTTGAAGCGGCAGATTGAATCCATGACATCGAAGTGCAATTGCGGCAGATTATCTCTATCTTTTCTTTTCATTTTTCTTATTATTGAGTGAGAACAGAATGAGGAACTGTGTGATAGTACATACAACAACTGTAGTAAAAAGAAACTTATGTTTGCAATTGTTAATGACATAGATACTTGCATGTTCTTTGAAGTGGTCATTTGTGAGTTGCAATGCATAATGAGGTTTTTTGGCTGATTTATTTCCTTCGGTTTCTGGTTAACCATGAAATAGGAGCCCAGCAGTGCTCACTATTGTTGTGTTTACTGGGAACTGTATGCATAAAATGGAATTGGTCGATTTTATTTTTTTTAATTATAAATTAGTTAGTAGTGGCGTGGGAAAAGACTGCACGCTGCTAGTATTTAGGATACTAGTAGCGTTGGTAGTATGGACACGCTGTTACTATTTTGTTAGTAGTGGCGCGGGTACTAAATAGCAGTAGCGTGGGTTCAACCCACGCTATTACTAACTATTAGCTGTAGCGCCTTATTGGTAGCGCGGGTACCCGCGCTGCTGATAGGCCTAAAACCCGCGCTGCTGCTAGGCTTTTCCCTAGTAGTGATGCTAGAGTTCTTTAAGCGCCTCAATACCAATGAAGATATACTACTTCCTTACAACTTTTGGTGAGTCACACTGTCTTGTACTACAAATTCTGTTTTTGCTTACTAGCTAGCTAGATGTTAATAATTAAGTGTATAGGGTTTACGGTAATTGATTGGTGTTATGCACATGCCCGCTTAATTAAGACATGCAAACGTGTGCGCATGCAGTTTCCACTGGATCTTGTTAGACATTAAGTTGAAGAAGGAAAAGTTGAAGTACTGGACTCACTACTTAAATAAGAAAGTGACTACACCATCTTGAAGGGGATATGCAACAGGTAATTTCAATCATTATTAACTATATCTCGGCCTATTTAGTTCGTCATTTCCTGATATGAACTATTTAATAACCCCTTTATTAATTTTCTTTGCCGGCGGGCAGGGCTTGGGCAAAGTTCATCAAGGTGACTCCAGCCAAATGGGCAAAAAAGCTGTTTTGGTATCGACCAAAGGTAAGTAATTAAGTAGTACTAGCTAGCTAGCTAGCTACCATCTCTTTAATTCTTGCTTCAATACCATTAATTAATTATCATGCCTGATTAATCATTATCTGATTCAATTCCATTCTCGTAAAGGCCCTGAAGCAGGCGCTGAGAAATGATCTGTGTGCATTCTACGTTTGCGAGAACATTCGCATGATGGCGTCCGAAAGGAGCAGATCTCAAAGACAGGACTACGTACGTTTGTCAGAACACTATTCACACCATTATCGATATCTAGTCGCACAACTAATACACATGCATATTGATCTCCTTCTTAACAGTTCAGAGAGGTGCGGGAGCAGCTCCTACCAACGGACCGCATACTAGTACTTCAAGAGAAAATAGCGGGATTTTTGCTCGACCAGGTCATAGATCCCAAAGGAGAATACTATTACCCGCTACCGCCCCATGAACCACTTGTCATCGTGCTCCGAAGGCACCAAGGCAACATGTAGAAGAAATTATATATATATATATATATATATATATATATATATATATATATATATATATATATATATATATATATATATATATATATACATGTGTATGTGTGAATAATTAATGGTGTTGGTTGTGAGACATTCGACGATATATATTTATATATATATGCGGTTCTACGTACGTACGAGAAAATCTATTTATATATATGCATAACGTGTACAATATATAGTATCATAAAATACCAGCA
>NC_041389.1:556037014-556061544 GCF_002162155.2 Triticum dicoccoides
AAACAAAAAAGAATTAAATGGAAAACACAAAATTAATGGAAAATAAAAAATAAAACCAAAACACCCCCAAACATTTAGTACCGGTTGGTGTTACCAACCGGTACTAATGGTCTACCAGCACCCGGGCCTGGCTCGTGCCAGGTGGTGGCACTTTAGCGCCGGTTCGTGCTGAACCGGTAGTCGGGGGGGGGGAGGGGGGCTTTAGTCTCCACTCTTTAGTGCCGGTTGTAGAACCGGCACTAAAGGCCCTTACGAACATGCGCTAAAGCCCGGTTCTGCACTAGTGGAGCTTACACGGACAGGTGGGGTCAGCGGCAAATAAGTAAATTTATCGGTGCCAGTATGTACCGGTGGGAAATCCAGCCTCCATCAATTTCCTCAATAGTCAGTTAATACAACTGACGAGACTGACACTGCTTGTATTTTCAGCCTTTTACAGAGGAGAGAGGGTTAGAATGGAGACGAACGACGCATACAATCAGTCTCTCTTCCCGTACAACTCACATGTATTAATTTTCATCCTCATATTTTTGAATACTTTATATGTTTTGAACCAAATATTCATTTTTTGAAACTTTTTATATATTTAAATATTTGGTGACAAGACCTTCAAAACAAGATCAATCTTGGATATATTTGAACTACTTTTTATTTTACATATTTCAATTCTCTTTTAAATAACTTCCATAAAACTTAAAAATGTTACCGTATTTCATCAAAAAATAAATTCTTTCACTAATTTCAAAAAATAATTTAAGTTATTTGAAAAAGTGGTTTCACTTATTTTAAACCTTATATTTCACTAATTTATAAAAATAATTTCACTAATTGCAAAAAACGATTTCACCAATTTTTAAAAACTAATTTAACTCATTTTTAAACATTGTTTTGCTTATTTTAAAATATATATTTCACTCATTTTCATAAACAATTTCAGTCACTTCAAAACACATATGTTTCTCGTTTCAAATACTATTTTTACTTGTTTCAAAAAATTAATATTTCCAAACTGTTTCGCCCATTTCAAAAAATATAATTTGAGTCGTTCCAAAATAAGTATTTCACCAAGCTGAAAAGGCACATTTCACCGATTTGAAAAACTAATTTCACTCATTACGAACTATATCTGAAAAACTAATTTCACTACTTATTTACGAAAAAATAAAACTTATTTCACTCAGCAGAAATATCAGTTTCAAACACTGCAAAATGTCGTTAATCACCAAAAAGATATATTTCACTTTTTTTGAATAACTTATTTCACTCATTTCATAAAACACATTACACTAGCTCAATTGAAATAATATTTTTGTTTCAAAAAACTGATTACACTCATTACAAAATATAGATTTCACTAGTTTAAAAAGAACACATTACAGTCACTCAATTCAAACAATAGTATCATGAATATGAAAGTAACAAAAACACTTATATATTTCATATATTAAAAAATACAAGTTTCGTATACTTTTTATAATCAGTTCCGTACAATGGAACAACCAAATTCACTTATTTCTAATAACATTTTTCACATATGTTCATGCAGTGGAATAAGTAACTCGACAACACACATGAAAAAATCGAGTGAAATGGACAGCAATGCTACAATTAAAACGTGTTTAAAATAATAAATTTCACATATTTTCACACACTGGAATAAGAAAATTGACACACACACACACACACAAACACACACACACACACTCAAATATGTTTCATATATTTGAAAAATACAGGTTTTATATATTTGAAATAATCATTTTTCACACAGTGTAACATGCAGTTTCACATATTTGAGATCACCCATTTCATAGTTTTTTTGTACACTATATTTGAATTAATCAATTTCACACAGACTGGTTTCAACAACTTAAGAAAACTATATCCAGAAAAGCGGTTTCAATAATTTCAATAACTGATTTCAATTGATTCGAAAATTTTAATTTTAAATGAATGAAATTAATATTTTGATATGAGTTATAAATAGTAAAAGGTTAAATTATATTCAAGATTGGTCTTGTTCTCAAGACCTTATGTTCAGGAATTTGAATATATGAAAATTTTAAATAATAGAACATTAATGTCAAATATATGGGCCATCTAGAAATGTGAACAAAAATAAAATGCATGAATTTGTTTGAGAGAGAGAGATGAGATGAGAGATGTTGCATCCACTACATCCCACTGCAAAAAGTATTGCCTTTCCTGACATGCGCCCTAATAATCTGACATTGCTTTGACCATATACAAAAGATTAACTGCCAGTAAACACTCCTATACATTGTATGTGTGCCACCACATCACGAATCACGAAGCAAATTGGTCGGTGGATGTATCACCGCTAGCTACCGGAACCGATAGAAAGTGTTTTGCGGGGTCAGCCGCGTGAAGCCAGAGCCTCTCGCTGGCTCGAGGCAGCAGTTGCCAGTATAGTCATGGGTCCAGTCATCAATCCTCTTTGGAAACTGAGGGCCTCTATGATTCACAGGAATTTTAAAATGTGAGAATAAAAAAATACATAATTGAAGCGGCACATCCACCTCAATTCTATAGGATTAGGAGACCACCAGAATTTTGGTCTGATGAGAGTACAATGCCACAGGAAAAACAAAACAAAAAATAAACAAAGATCAGAGATATATATACGACATATCAATGGAGTCCAAAACGATGAGGACCACCAGCAGGCCGGCCTTCTCTAATCTGCTACGATCAAGGTGGCTCGTCCTTCACTTCCACCACCACCTCCATGCAGTAGGACTGGCAGGGTGGCCGATGAGCACCGTGATTCTAGATCGCACCACACCGCCGGTCTCTCGAAACCAGGAACACTTCTGGTGAGCTAAGAAGCACACCTCCCCTAAGCTCTCTCTCTCTCTCTCTCCGTGCGTGCGTCCGTGTGTGTGTGTGTGTGTGTGTGTGTGTGTGTGTGAAGATTTTGGGAGCTTACTCGTAGCAACATCGTGACTAAGGCGTATGGTGGCGATGGTGTAGGCGGCAACAGTGGTGCAGAAGGCGGCAACGGTGGTGCATGAGCCTATTTGAACTATGATGGCATTTGATCCACCATGTGTTGGTGGTTTTTTAAATGAACTTGCTCATTCCGTGGTTTTTGGGAAAAATTATGTTTATGTCCGATGAATTTGATGAGCTATAATTATGCTCGTAGTTCAGTTGTGATGTGATCCATTCAAATGCTCTATGTTTATGTTGAAATGTGATCAATTTATCAGAATAGTTTCAGCAATAGACTTCAAAATTTGTGAAACCAAAACTTATAGTATAAGGGAAGTTATAGCCACCAACAGTAACTTTACTAAAAGAATTAGTGAAGTGATATACGAAGTACTTTTGTCTATTTTAATATAGAGTCACGCCTGAGGCAGGCATGTGAGGTTCCGCCTCCTTTTTGTGGAAAATTTTAGATCTATTTATTTTCGATCATATGACAGTACAACGAACACTAGGAATAATAAAATTACTTCCAGATCCGTAAACCACTTAGTGACGATTACAAGCACTGAAGCGAGCCAAAGGCATGTCACTGTCATCGCCCCTCCCTTACCAGAATCGAGGAAAACTTGTTGTAATAGGCAGTTGGGAAGTTATCGTGCTAAGGCCCCATAGGACAATTGCACCAGAACAGTAGGCACCGTCAAAGAAGAATAGCGTTGATCGGAAGGATCCAACCTAAAGACACACCGACGTAGATGAACGACACCTCCACACACCCATCGAGCAAATGCATCAGTGGTAGATTCGCCGGGCACGTCCACACGTCCACCGACGATGCTAGACACATCATCGGAGCGGGGGCTTTGCGGGGAGAACCTTATTCCATCTTTAGAAAGCCGCCACAGTCTCGCTTTCCTGAGCAGGACAAAACCCTAACAAAATTAGAAAAAACATCTGAAAACGAAGCTCTCCCTCCAGTAACGGTCGGGACCCACCGCGCTCACATGGCCCTAACACCACCGGAGATGAGGCAGGCCAACGGCGGCATCAGCGAGAAGCAGAGAAACCCTAATTTTCGTTTGGAGATGAGGAATTCCTTCCTGGATCGATTGTTCTCTGGGCCGACGTTTTTGGCCTGAAACAACCTGCATGTGTTCTAAAAGTTGAACGATCTTTGGTTATGCATCATTATGCACACAGTCACATTAGCAATATGTATTGTACATAAAGGAAATAAGAGCATCTATAGCCCGGCTTCACCAATTCGGTACCCGGCCCTCAAACGTTTGCCGGCGCGTCCAGTCAATATCCGGCTATGTCCATTTTGAGCCCTACGTGTTTGTGTATGTAGCCATGTTTCTCATTTTCTTCTTAGGGCATTTCTAATGTGGACTCTCAAATCACAGGTAAACGTCCGGACCGAGCTATTCGAACACATTTTGCCATCCAACATAGATCCGTAAATATCCATGGATGCCTCCGTTTATCCGAAGTCCCGTAAACTAGAAGCAAACTTGTGAGGCGTTTGCGGACATCTGGTGTCAGGACCCCGACTCGATGTCACATCGATCTAGCCTGTAGCACCTCATATCACTTTGCGGCCTCACGCACGGTATCCCCACGGGTGTCGCCTTACCTTTGCCCGGGACCGTTTGCGCCTTTTGGCTCACGTATATGATAGTGTCGCTAGCATCCATATGATAAGGAGCCCGGGCTGACATGACTAGTCGTAAACCCAAAGTGGCACAGACTTACAGGGACAGGCATCCATGACCCAGCATCGAACGTGTCGGTCATCAGCGAGTGAATCCAGGCTGTAGCACTGGGCTAGCAGGACTCCGGTGAACCGGGCTGTAGCGGGCTAACAGGACTCCGGTATTCATCGCGTGACATTTCCCCGAAGGGACAGACACAGGAACGAAGAAGGACACATGCCGGCCAGCCTAAGTGTTCCGGAGCAGTAGCAAGCTACCATGGCTCAGTGGAAACACTAGGAGACATTTCCCGGTAAGAGAGGCTACTAAAGATAAACAACTAGATAGTCAGATCCCACACATACCAAGCATTTCAATAACATACACACAATATGCTCGATATGTGCAATACAACACGGCATCACAAAATGACTCTACGACTCAGTAGTTTATTCAATAGGCTCCGAGGAGCGAGACATTACAAACATGGGTCTCATGACCCAACAATCAGAGCATACAAGTCAAAGCACAAGCGGAAGCTATCATGTCTGAGTACAGACATCTATAAATGAAAAAGGCTGAGAAGCCTGACTATCTATCAGATCCTGCCGAGGGCACAAGATCGCAGCTGAGGTATCAAGCTAAACATCGAAGTCCAAGCGGAACTACTAGTGAGACTGAAGTCTCTCTGCAAAAACATAGAATAGGCAAACGTGAGTACAAATGTACCCAGCAAGACTTACATCAGATCTATCTACACATGCATCATTATCAACAAAGGGGGTGGTGGAGTTTGACTGCAGCAAGCCAGCTTTGACTCGGTGGCTATCCTAAACTACGACTGCAAGCGACTCTTTTGAGGTGGCGCACACGAGTCCACATATTCACCAACCAATACACCACTATGGATCCGCTCCCGTCTCCCTACGAGAACGCCATCCATAGCACTCACGCTTATCTTGCGTATTTTAGAGTATCCACTTTCACTTGTCTATGAACTGATATAAGCAACCCAGAAGTCCTTTTCCGCGGACACGGCTATTCGAATAGATGATGTTAACCCTGCAGGGGTGTACTTCTTCACACACGCTCTCACCACTTACCGTCGTTTACACGACATGTACTCGGCAACCTTCAAGCGGAAGCCCAACGTGGGTGTCGGCCACGACCTACCTAATCACCTAAGCCTCCAGTCCAGGTTTATCGCCTATCCAGGTTCCATCCGCAGGGAGTCCGGCCGAGGTTTCCCATACGGCCCCGAACGATGTGAACAGGGTTCCCGAGATACCTAACGGGTATTCGGTACACCCGGCCACGTACCTACCGCATCACAGCCCACCCCTACGGTCAGCGCTGTCCACGGCCTCCAGTAGGCTACAAACACCAGAAACTACTTGCAACTCCTGGACGGAGAACTAGGGTGAATAAGAAGCCGAGAGGGTCCATTGGTTTCGGGCCCAATGCATGGTAGTAGCTGATCATGGATCACAAACACAGAACTCAGTTCCTGAGGACGGCTGCAATGAGACAACCCACCATGTACTCCTACATGGCCTCTCACCGCTACCTTTACCAAATCGTGTTCACACACTTAGCTCACACACAGTAGGACATGTTCACACGCCTCTGATTCATCCCCGATGAATCAGACCTGACTCAACTCTAAGCAGTAGCAGGCATGACAACAAACATAAATGAGTAGGCACATCAGGGCTCAAACAACTCCTACTCATGCTAGTGGGTTTCATCTATTTACTGTGGCAATGACAGGTCATGCAAAGGATAAAGGGGTTCAGCTACCGCAGCAAGTAACAATTGAATCGTTGTTGTCCTAATGCAGTAAAAGAGAGCAGGAGCGAGAGAGTGGGATTGTATCGGAATGAACAAGGGGGTTTTGCTTGCCTGGCACTTCTGAAGATAACATTGAGTCTTCATCAGTGTCAACGATCACATCATCGGTATCACGTCTATCGAGAGGGGACAAATACCGGCAACACAGAAAGGAACACAATCAATGCAATGCACAATATGATGCATGCTCATGACATGGCAATATGAATGTGTTTTGAGCTAATGCAACTAGCAACAGATTAAATGAAGTTGGTTTGAATATAAGATTCAAATTTAAACCCCATATGTGATTATTCAAATGCCATTTAATTGATTTGTGCTAAACAGCAGCTATAAGTTGTTCTAACATGCATGAAAATGGTACAGATGGATTCCTTGAATTTTTCTGATAATTTTTCATATATAAATTATTTAATTTGGAGTTACGGTTAATTTTCTATGATTTATTGAAGTTTTAGTTATTTTCTGGAATTTCAGAATTAAGTTAAATCCAGAAAATGAGTTATGACATCAGCACTGCGTCATGCTTGCATCAGCAAGTCAACAGGGCTGCCCCGGGTCAAACCTGACGTGTGGGGTCCACACGTCAGTGACACAGGGACTAATCCCGCGTTGACCCGGGCTGGTTAGCTTTGACTAAGCCCTGGGGCCCACTTGTCAGCGTCAGTAGGTGGGGGTTAGTGACTAATTAACTAAGCCACTCGACTTCGCCGGAGTTCGGCCGGCGACGACCAAAACTGCGGCGGGAGCTCGCCGGACTTGAGCTACAGGCGGCGGCTGGACTCGCGGAGACCACCGGGGCGTAGCCCGTGCTCTTCCGCATCCAACGGAGCAGGAAGGAACGGACGGGGTGCGCTGTACTCGCCGGAGTCGAGCTCGCGGCGGCGGCCGGAGCTCGGGGTTGGTGCGGGTTGGCGCTAGGGGGCACGGCAGGTCGCACGGGTGGGCGCGCTCGGCTCCTGGAAGGGTGCTGAGCACGTTGCCGTGCTCGGGAGTTAGCTACGGTGGCTCTAGCACCGACTGCGTCATCGCCGGCGGCGAGGAACTGTCGGCTCCGACAGTCGGGGTGGTTAGAAGGCACGGACGGGCACGGGGAGAGAGGGGAAATGGACAGGGGCTCACGAGGGGTCGGGAGAGAAGCTCGGTGGGCTCGGGGAGGCCTCTGCAACGGCGAATTGACGACGGCGATCTCCGGGCACCGGAGATGAGGACGACGACGCTCCGGTCGACTGCGGCCTCCTCTGGTCGCGTGCGTCGCGTGTGTAGCTCCACGGGGTCAGGGCGGAGCTCAGGGATGCATAGAGGGAGCGAGGGGGTGGCTGGTGGCCGTGGCGAACGGCGTCGGTGGCGACGGGCTCCGCTCGGGCAGAGAGGGAGAGGGAGCGGAGGGGGATAGGGACGGAGGGAGAGACGCGGGAGAGTGAGGGAGGGTCGAGGGAGCCGCGTGGCGTCTCCAGGGAGTAGCGGAGGCAAGCAGGGAGGCAGGAGGTGGCCTGGGCGTGTGCCCGCGCGCTCCGGCCACGCGCCTGCGCCTACTGGCGCGAGGAGGAAGGCGGCAAGGGGGGGGGGAGAAGTGGTGGGCTGGGCCGCTGCTGGCTGCACAGTGTTGGGCCAGGTAAGTGGCGCCAGGTAAGTCCTTCTGCTCTCTTTCTTTTACTTTTTATTATCTCAGTTTTCTATTATTCTGTAAATTTAGGGCTTTATTAAAAATACTCAGACACTTTCAAAAATCATGAAACTAATCATGGCTACTGTTTAGAATATATCCAACAGTAAACATTTTAGTTTATGATTATTTGAGCATTTGAAATATTTAATAGCATTTAAATGCCCAAATGAAAATACTATATGATTTAATTCAGTGACCAAATATGTCCTGCAAAAATATAAACCATTTTTGGTAGATGCTTCCACCTCAAACCAGAAATGTTGAACATTTTTAGAGGACATTTTGAGTTCAATGAAAAAGGTTTTATTTTGACCCTAGTTGAATTCATTTGGTGCTAGGGCTTAGTCAATCCCCATCTCAGGTTTAAATGAAATTTAAACATGATGTAACACTCTAATGCATGCACTAGGCATTGTCAGAACTAGGGATGTGACAACTCACCCCCACTAAACAAGAATCTCGTCTCGAGATTCAAGCGTAGGGTAAGGTGAAGGGGAAACGCAACTAGTATAATCTTCACGATCCAGGTTGCACTTCATAGGAACATTGATTTGAACACCATTATTGTCTCGAAGTCTTGCTCTGAGAACTCCAACTAACATGACAACGAGAGGAAAGGAAAGATCCTAAAAGAATGGTTCTTCTCAAAAGTCGAACAACTCAGGATTAACTCACGGAATGAGACATAGCAACATCTCTCGAGCTGAGAGGCGAAGCACACATCCATAGGAATGGAGTGAAGCAGATGACGAAGGTTCACTAGGTAGACCACAATTTCACGCTTAAGAAGGTGGTAATCGATTGTCAACGTAGCGAGGAGTTGAGTTGCCATGATACCATAACGATACACCTTAGGGAGGGTGACTCGTAGAGATATCCCCTTAAGTGGCAAAAAGAATTACTTTTGATTCAGAGATCATTGAAACTCTTTAAACCAGCCTAAGGCAATTCTCGAGCGATCATTTGGAGGGGGTCGGTAGAATGGCATACTCGGACTTGGATGATGTGGATTACCTTATTGAAGACAACGTAATGGATGAATTTGCTTATCACCGAAAATGGAAGAGACCCATGGTAGAATGGCACATTGGTGGTGCAAGCTGGGAACAAAATGCAAATGCTGGGAATGATTCTGGTAACTGGGGAAGAACCCAACAATAGAGAGTGAATTCACTGTTTGAAAAGGTCATAGCATTGCCGAGGAAGCTGAGAGCAAACCCAGTTAGTGCCGATGATAACACGTAGCACTTGTGCGTGCTCTCAAGAACTTGAGCATTTCCACATTCATCAAGGTTTTACCAATATCCATGTCAAGGATCCTGGCAACACATCTTGCTACCATGATGAATGATGATGGATGATGCAGATGCAAAGGAAGATAACACCTTCTCAAATTTCACCCTAGCGAGGCCAAGGAAACAAAATCTGGATGATCGACCGAGAGACATTTAGCACTCCGCTTCTAATGTTCTCCTTGATGTGCTAGCGTAACCCATTCATAAATATGGTTTGATATCTAGAACATCAAGTAAAAGGTCGGACTTCGGGATCTCAAAATCCATAGGGGCAACTAGGGAGTAAATCCTACGAAATCCCTATGGGGAGGTGGCCAACTTCCTCAATCAAGATATTATAATAACAGGTCTTCCGGCTGGGTGGTGCTGGCCACGACATCCACTTTACCAGTTATCGAGGAACCAATATTATAGTTCTTGGGGAAATGTTCCAACCATCATATCTGCCTGAGATTCAGATCTGGTTGGTGTCAGAATATTCCAGACCCATCGAGTCTAGGAAGAAAAATGAAAGTTTGCAACACAAATCGACGAGATGACGTTGCGAGATTCTCGGGAAATGAACTATGATAGCAAGCTCCAAAACATGAGCTGGATCTGCTACAAACATGTGAACACGTTGTCCCAGACAAGCATGGCCACGTAGTAGTCTTATAATTAAACACTACCGAGTTCAGGTGGGGAACCATCATCGAGGATATCGAAGTCTTTACGCAAGTCCATGGATTAGATCCCAAGCATAGACTTCTTTTCCTTGAACAAGTCAATCAGTGGCTTGGTGTGCTAGGATATACCTATGGAATGAAGATGATCAGTCTAACAGACCACAGAATTCTTCGCACGTGCATGACTGATTTGGGATGATTCCAAAAGAAACAAAACAATCTTTCTCGAATTCACGACGGCAACTTACATCAAATGCACGTGAATCAAAGGGAGTCACTTCTTTCATCCAAACATATACCTCAGAGACGGAACTCGAAGGCATTGTTTACAAAGTTTCCAACACTAGCTTAATGTCCAACAGAATCATGGAGAAGATAAGGATGTTGTCGATGGGCTCAACAACAATTCATTCAGGTTCCCTTTTAAAAGGAATTCCATAGTTAAGTGAACAAGGTGATAGCATTGGTCAGACCAAAGAATATAGTGGCGTATGCTCGAGGGATCAACCACGAGTAAGACAACATTACGAACATCGTTGGTTCTAACTTGATTTGACGATAGCCCACACTCAAATCAAAGGATTGATAAGACAATAGGTCCAGCAACTGATCACAAGGACCAATCGATGAAGATATCATCTTTCTTCAACACACACTACACAAGAATATCCCTTTGGAACGAACTAAGTCAGACAAGCTTTTATCTTCCAACTCTCCAAGTTGTTGTCTAGCTTAACCAACTAGCTCAGGGATATCTAACACCGATTCTTGGAGAGAAGGTGGTTCACAAGAAACCAACTTGATCACGAACTCAACATAGCGGTCAGGTGACAACCCGGTAACACCTCCAAGAAGATATTTGGAAAGTCACGAACCACCGGTATGTTACTAAGCTCGAGAACAATCTTGCTTTTGAGGGCAAGACGATATGATCAAATGAGTGAGGACTTGACAAGATCCTAACTCATCAATCGAAGGGTGCACCGAAATAAGGACTAGGTAGCACGATCAGTCTTAGAAGGATGATTCGAAAACCAACATACTAAGAATGAAATTATCATCCTTTAACTACCAAGCAACAGAGTTGCTAGCAGTATTGATTTCACACATCACAATTCATTTGTCGGTATTCCGGTTGCATCAACACGAGGGCCGAGGAATGAACAGTGATGGCAAGAAGTGTCACTGTACCAAGAGTTCATGGGATGGTGTGCAATTCCTATAACAATCTCGATATGAAATATGTAATACTCCAAGGTAGAGCAGAACCAAAAGCTGGATTGGCATTTGATCTGCGGAATACAACTACTTTGACCCAATCCTAGATATGGAAGAGGTACTGGAGTTTGTTTCTCCTAGTCATTCCGGAATAGAATGGCTTGACAGACCACAAGAGTAATAGGCATCGATAGACGAACGCACGCATACTCTTGACAATCAATTGATAGACGAGGGTCAGAATGCAACTAAAGAGAGACAACTCAAAAGAACATATAACTTTCTGGGTTGTGGATACATGGGTTGGTATGCCGAACAAAGTTCAACATAATTCTTCCGGATAACCCATGCAGAAAGGTTGAGCTGGCAGAGTCACAATATAGCATGGAGAACTCATAGAGGGCCTGTTGTGATCTTTTGATCCAACAAACTTCTGCCATAATGGTTCATGGTATTTGGAAGAACGATATACCACGGACCTCGAGGACTATCGCAAAGGTTACTGATATACTAAAGGAACTAGCAACACTATCAACATGATGTAAGTAGGGTGAATATCGGGTTTAAGAACCCAGGAATAGAATACCTACTACTAAGTAGCATCACGGGATGCTTTCGAGAATGATGGCCAGAATCATCACACTGGGAACACAAATCATGGCTAAATTACTAGATGATCCCCTAAGACACCTAGGGTCATAACAATAATTCCAACATAAAGGTCGAGGCATTAAAGTACCTCAACTCACTGATTTGTGTGATTAATCTGACCAAAGGCACATCGGAAACAGGAGGAAGGGATTTGCAAGTGCATCAGACTGTTTGGAAACCTGGGATGACTCGGACAGCATAACGGCTGTAAATGCTCAGAAAAGATTTGAGACATTCACAAAAATGGTGGCATAACCACTCAGAAGCACAATATCAAGGTTTCGAGATCAACGGTTAACATACGGAGGTAGAAACTGAACTGAGGCTTGAATCAACAATCTTATAAGTCTGCGGATTAGTAACACGTGATCCTGATAGAAAGAAGAGAAAGCCTAGTTCTTAATCCCCGCAGGAAAGATAAGATGACTCAGATCAGAAGGGCATGAGGTATAAGGAGTAAAAAGAGCCTTACGTTCCATCCCACAAACAATTCCCTTATATAACTAAAGAATTTCTAGACTCAACTTCGACCAGTTTGGCTTGGTAATCCTACAGGCAGTCAAGCTCTGATACCAACGCTGTCAGGACCCCGACTCGATGTCACATCGATCTAGCCTGTAGCACCTCATATCACTTTGCGGCCTCACGCACGGTATCCCCACGGGTGTCGCCTTACCTTTGCCCGGGACCGTTTGCGCCTTTTGGCTCACGTATATGATAGTGTCGCTAGCATCCATATGATAAGGAGCCCGGGCTGACATGACTAGTCGTAAACCCAAAGTGGCACAGACTTACAGGGACAGGCATCCATGACCCAGCATCGAACGTGTCGGTCATCAGCGAGTGAATCCAGGCTGTAGCACTGGGCTAGCAGGACTCCGGTGAACCGGGCTGTAGCGGGCTAACAGGACTCCGGTATTCATCGCGTGACATTTCCCCGAAGGGACAGACACAGGAACGAAGAAGGACACATGCCGGCCAGCCTAAGTGTTCCGGAGCAGTAGCAAGCTACCATGGCTCAGTGGAAACACTAGGAGACATTTCCCGGTAAGAGAGGCTACTAAAGATAAACAACTAGATAGTCAGATCCCACACATACCAAGCATTTCAATAACATACACACAATATGCTCGATATGTGCAATACAACACGGCATCACAAAATGACTCTACGACTCAGTAGTTTATTCAATAGGCTCCGAGGAGCGAGACATTACAAACATGGGTCTCATGACCCAACAATCAGAGCATACAAGTCAAAGCACAAGCGGAAGCTATCATGTCTGAGTACAGACATCTATAAATGAAAAAGGCTGAGAAGCCTGACTATCTATCAGATCCTGCCGAGGGCACAAGATCGCAGCTGAGGTATCAAGCTAAACGTCGAAGTCCAAGCGGAACTACTAGTGAGACTGAAGTCTCTCTGCAAAAACATAAAATAGGCAAACGTGAGTACAAATGTACCCAGCAAGACTTACATCAGATCTATCTACACATGCATCATTATCAACAAAGGGGGTGGTGGAGTTTGACTGCAGCAAGCCAGCTTTGACTCGGTGGCTATCCTAAACTACGACTGCAAGCGACTCTTTTGAGGTGGCGCACACGAGTCCACATATTCACCAACCAATACACCACTATGGATCCGCTCCCGTCTCCCTACGAGAACGCCATCCATAGCACTCACGCTTATCTTGCGTATTTTAGAGTATCCACTTTCACTTGTCTATGAACTGATATAAGCAACCCAGAAGTCCTTTTCCGCGGACACGGCTATTCGAATAGATGATGTTAACCCTGCAGGGGTGTACTTCTTCACACACGCTCTCACCACTTACCGTCATTTACACGACATGTACTCGGCAACCTTCAAGCGGAAGCCCAACGTGGGTGTCGGCCACGACCTACCTAATCACCTAAGCCTCCAGTCCAGGTTTATCGCCTATCCAGGTTCCATCCGCAGGGAGTCCGGCCGAGGTTTCCCATACGGCCCCGAACGATGTGAACAGGGTTCCCGAGATACCTAACGGGTATTCGGTACACCCGGCCACGTACCTACCGCATCACAGCCCACCCCTACGGTCAGCGCTGTCCACGGCCTCCAGTAGGCTACAAACACCAGAAACTACTTGCAACTCCTGGACGGAGAACTAGGGTGAATAAGAAGCCGAGAGGGTCCATTGGTTTCGGGCCCAGTGCATGGTAGTAGCTGATTCTTAAATCACACATACAGATCTCAGTGCTTAAGGTCGGCTTCAATGAAACAACCCACCATGTACTCCTACATGGCCTTTCATCGATACCTTTACCAAATCGTGTTCACCACACCACTCTCATTACCGACATAATCATTTCACTCCAGCCCATCACCCAGATGAACCAGACCTGACATGACTCTAAGCATAGCAGGCATAGCAAGGTAGGAACAACACATACATATGGCTCAAGCAACTCCTACACATGCTAGTGGGTTTCATCTAGTTACTGTGGCAATGACAGGTCATGCAGAGGAAATGGGTTCAACTACCGTAGCACACAGCAGTTTGAATCGCGTTGTCTTAATGCAGTAAAAGAGAGCAGGAGCGAGAACATGGGATTGTATCGATATGATCAAATGGTTGGTTGCTTGCCTGGCACTTCTGAAGATAACATTGAGTCTTCATCAGTGTCAACGATCACATCATCGGTATCACGTCTATCGAGAGGGGACAAATACCGGCAATTACAGAAAAACACGATCAATGCAATGCACAATATGATGCATGCTATGACATGGCAATATGAATGTGTTTTGGGCTAATGCACCTAAAACCAGATTAAATGAAGTTGGTTTGAATCCAAGATTCAAATTCAAACTCCATATGTGGATATTTAAATGCCATTAGTATGATTTGTGCTAAACAGCATCTATAAGTTGTTCTAACATGCATGAAAATGGTACAGATGGATTCCTTGAATTTTTCTGATAATTTTTCATATATAAATTATTTAATTTGGAGTTACGGTTGAATTTCTATGAATTTTAGAAGTTTATACAAATTTCTGGAATTTCCTGAATATTTTCAAATCCAGAAAATACTTATTGCGTCAGCCTGATGTCATGATGACGTCAGCAGGTCAACGTGGCACAGTCTGGTCAACCCCTGACCGGTGGGTCCCGAGTGTCAGCGTCTAACTAAACTAACCTAGCTTAGTTAAACTAACCTAACCTAATTAGCCGGGCGGGGCCCGCAGGTCAGTGAGAGAGAGGGGGTCAAACCCGGGTCAAACTCACCGGAGTTGACCCGAGGCTCGTCGCCGGCGGGCCAGGGACGGCGGAGAGCGTCGGGATTCGCCCTCCGATGACCAAAAGAGCGGCGGAGGGGCTCTACGGGATGCCCAGACCCGCGCGCATCTAACAGGGCCAACGGAAGAAGCTAGGGTGGCCGGAGGCGACGGCAATCATGACGACGGCGGCGGCCGGAGTTCGGGTGGTGGCGGGTTTGGCGCTACGAGCGGTGGTTTGGCGCGCTGAGGGCACTGGGGAGAAGCTCTTGCTCCTACGCATCCAAAGGAACGGACGGGAGGCCGCGAGGTGGCCGGAGTTGAGCACGGCGTCGACCTCGGCGGCGGCCGGAGCTCGGGCAAGCTCGGGGTTGGGGTTAGGGAACACGGCAGGAGGAGCTGGGGCGTGCTACGGACTCCTGAGATCGCGGTGAGCACGTCAGTGGGCTCGGATACGAGCTGGGGTGGCTGTGGCCACGACCACGCCATGGCCGGCGGCGAGAAACTCTCGGCCGCGGTGGAGGAAGAGGCTAGGGGATGAGTGCGAGCTTGAGGGAAGGGGGAAGAGGAAGAGAGGCTCACAGGGGTTGCATCGGTGGCCTCGGGGAGCTCGGGGAGGCGTCAGAGGCGGCGAATCGACAGCGGTGAGCTTCGGTGGCCGGCGACGGAACGACGATGGTGGCGGCGTTGCAGGGCTTCCGGAGACCCGTGGAGCGGTGGGGAGGAAGAGGAGGTCGAGGCGGAGCCTCTGGGCTAGTCGGGGGAGCGAGGGAAGGGCGGTGGCTGTGGTTACGGCGAGCGGCGGCGACGGGCTCCGCTCGGTGAGGAGAACATAGGAGGGGGGGAGAGTGTTCCGGGGAGAGGATGAGGACGCGGGAGAGAGGGAGAAGGGAGAGGGGGTGCGTGGCATCCGTAGCGGCGTCGGAGTGGCAGCAGGCAGGCAGGAGGTGGCGTTGCGCGTGCGTGCGCGCCGCGGGCACACGCCCCTGTCCTACTGTCCCGAGGAGGAAGACGACAGGGAGGGCGCTGGTGGGCTGGGCCGGTGCAGCTGGGCCGGCTACAGGTAAGTGGCCCAGGTGCGGGTCTTTCTCTCTCTCTTTTTTTCTAATTATCTCAGTTTTCTATTATTCTGTAAATTTAGGGCTTTATTAAAAATACTCAGACACTTTCAAAAATCATGAAACTAATCATGGCTACTGTTTAGAATATATCCAACAGTAAACATTTTAGTTTATGATTATTTGAGCATTTGAAATATTTAATAGCATTTAAATGCCCAAATGAAAATACTATATGATTTAATTCAGTGACCAAATATGTCCTGCAAAAATATAAACCATTTTTGGTAGATGCTTCCACCTCAAACCAGAAATGTTGAACATTTTTAGAGGACATTTTGAGTTCAATGAAAAAGGTTTTATTTTGACCCTAGTTGAATTCATTTGGTGCTAGGGCTTAGTCAATCCCCATCTCAGGTTTAAATGAAATTTAAACATGATGTAACACTCTAATGCATGCACTAGGCATTGTCAGAACTAGGGATGTGACATCTGGACATCCAGCTAGCCAATCAAAAGCCACCACATACCTCTCATCTTCGTCCGGACGGCGGAAGCACTTCTATTTAATACGGCGGAAAGCTCAAATTCTGGTCTATCTCTTTTCTTCTTCCTACCTATAAACATCCCTTGATGCAACGATTACTACTAAATGCATTGCTTCCGCAAAAAATTGGAACACCTTCCGCCAACGTACTTATCTCTTTTCTTTTTCTTCTTAAATGCATTGCTTCAACGAAAGGAGTGCATGTTGCTTTGTTTGGCTTGACGGATGGTGCATGCAATGCATTGCTTTGTTTTTTGCTTCGGCGTAAGGTTGATTGTTTGGCAGAAGGTGTTGTTTTATTTTTATTTTCTTCAATTGACCGCTTCTAGCATGTTTGACGGAAAGTTGTTGCATGCGGACATTTGAGGTATAAATTTAGGGGCCAATAGCTCCTGTGCGACACATTTCACGTGAATTGGGAGGAGTATGACGTGGTTGACAAAAATAGCTGTAGTGCAACGCTTCAGAAGCCCAAATAGCCAAGGCTCACTCGGGCGATTAAAATGGTCGTCAACGGGAGTGAGATTATGTTTAAGACATGTGGGTACCACTTGACAGAGCATCTAGTTACGTCCCCACTTGGTAGTGCATCAGGTGAGATGTGGCTCCGTGCCTGTCTGAATCAGGTGAGCAGTGACCCATTACTCCCTCCTCTTCGTTCTCGGCGGTGAGCCGACGACGGCGCCGGAGCTTTTTTTCCCGGTGACAGCAGCGGCGGAGCTGTCGTTCTTGGCGACGGCGGCGGCTGTGGTGAGTAAATACTGAAAACCCTTGTCATGTTCCCCTCCTTGTCGAGTTAGATCTCACTGCATCACCTCTGTTTCCTCTGTTTTTGGTCGATTTGATCCAGATTTGGGTGCGGGGGAGGGGGGCTGACCGCGATGGAGCCGACAGAGACAACAACGTCGACTAGGTATGTGTATCCTTTCCAACCTATGCGATTTGTGCGTCGTCTGCTTCCGCTAGCTCACACTGCCCACCATTGACAAACAGGGGTAGGACATTCGAATTCACTGTCGAATTCTTTCCTTCTAAGGCGAAGCTAGGTGATGGTAGCGTGCGAGACATAGAGAGAGATACAATAGTGAAATGGGAGGTTGAATGTGCAGAGATTGATCCTCAGGAGATACAGAGCATGGAAGAGAGGGCCGTGAGAAATGTCATGGAGAAAATTGGGGAGAGCATTTTTTGGGGTCCAGTGCAGGAGGTAGCATTGCTACGGTTTGATAATTGGAAGGGTGAGTATGTGAGAATCGAGAACGGTGAAGAGATGGTTGATGAAATCGATCGACAAGACGGCTGTGCAAGCAAACAGACTACCTTTCATGTAGAGCTCGTTGATCTGAAATCAGATTCTAAGGTTGGATATGTGCCCTCAAAGTTGGCTTCACAGATGGTAGATGATGATTGGGTTTCACAGAGACAGATAATGCCCATGTTTATGGGTGAAGTGACAATAATAAGGGGGGTTGATCAAGATATAGAAGAGGGTTGTGATGGTGCTGCAAGGGTTGTTTGTGTTGATTGGAGTTCAGTACAATTAGAAGACACTACTGATTTGGTCATTGCACCAATGGTTGATACTGAGATGGCCAATTTTTTTGGCATTCCAGTAGATCCAGTAGATGATCAAGATGAGAAAGAGAGGGATGAATCTAGTTTGCCTAATGATGCTAATAGAGATGCTTGTGAAGATGTGGATGGACAGCTGATGAAAGATGATGCAGATAATGTAGATGATGCACATGACGATGAGCTTGTAAGTGTGTATGACAAAGAAAATCATGTTATTGAAGTAGGCAAGTTGTTTCCAAGCATGAAGGAGTTTAGGATGTGTTTCAAGACTTATGCAGTCAAACATGAGTTTGATGCCAAGGCTATGTGGACTGACAGAAAGAAATTGTATGCAAGGTGCAGAGGTTTCGATGGAAGCGTCAGGCCTTGCAAGTGGTACATATCTGCTAGAATTCAACCTCATGGAAGTTCCATTAGGGTTTATCAAATCCCAAATCCACATACTTGTATTACAAGTTCACAGATAGTATCAACCATGACATCACAGCTTTGGATTGCAGAAAAGATCACTCCAATTTTAGCCAAGAAACCAAACACTACATCAAAGAAACTTAAAGTGGACTTGAAAAAGCAGTACCCCATTAAGGTGAAGTATACCACAGTGTGGAAAGCAAAACAGAGGGCAATGAAAGAATTATATGGTGATTGGGCAAATACTTTTAGGATGCTTTATAACTTCAAAGCAGAGGTGCAAAAGAGGTCACTGGCAATGTTGTGGAGATAGATACTGAGGTAACAGGGGATGGTAGAGTTCTTTTCTCCAAGTTCTTTATGGCTTTAAAGCCTTGCATAGATGGCTTCAAAGCAGGGTGCCGTCCATATTTGAGCATAGACTCATCTTTTTTGACAGGCAAATGGAATGGTCAATTGGCAGCATGCAATGCTTTAGATGGACACAACTGGATGTTCCATGTTGCTATTGGTTTCTTTCAGTCAGAGACTGAGGTTTCATGGACATGGTTCATGATGCAGTTGAAAAGATGAATAGGGCTAGTGTCACCTTTGGCAGTACACAGAGATGCATGTAAAGGGCTAGAAAATGTAGTGAAGAATGTTTTTCCTCATTGTGAGAAGAGGGAGTGCTTTGGCCATATGTGGATGAATTTGATCAAAAAATTCAGAGGGGAATAATTTGGGAGAATGTGGCCAACAACAAGATCTTACACCAAACAAACACATTCATATCATACTGATAAGATAAAAGCAGCATGCAGTGAGTTTGGTCCATGGTTGAACACCTATCATTCTCTATTGTGGTACAGGTCAGGATTTAACAGTGCCATCAAGTGTGATCATATCAACAATAACTTGGCAGAAAGTTTTAACAACGAGATAAAGCAGTTAAAGAACTTTCCCGTGCATGAAATGGTTGACCAGATCAGGATCTTGATCATGCGCATGTGGGAATTGAGAAGAAGTATTGGTGATTGTCGGCAAGGGGATAAGCTTCCTGTAGTGGTACAACAGGTGGTGAACAGGAGCAGGAATCTTACACATTTGTTTGTTGGAAAATCTTCATTGTGGGGTGTTGAAGTTAGAGATACCAAGACTGGAAGGAGGCATATTTTTAACACTGAGTTGCATGACTGCACTTGCCTCGAGTGGCAACACACCGGGAAACCTTGTGACCATGCCATACTTTTCTTGGCATCCCAACCCAAGATAAACATGCACCATACTTGCATGAATACCACTCAGTGGCAAGATTCAAGGATACATATGCAACTCCAATTCCAGCACTTACAGATCAGTCTCAGTGGCCTGAAGTGGAAATTGAATTTTCCATGTGTCCTCCCCTAACAAAAAGAAAAGCTGGCAGGCCTAAAGAGAGTAGATTCAAGGCCTGGTGGGAGTAGTAAAAAGGGGAAGGGGAAGAAGGATGCAAAGCCAAAAAGGTCCCAAAAAGGTAACAAAAATAGATGCAAGTTGTGCCAGGAACTTGGACACCGAAAAGGATCTCCAAAATGTTGTTACACTCCTGAAAGGCCAAAGTATGTTTACGTTTGTGTTTTTTATTTGGTTGTTGTATTTAATTACTAGCCAAATTACCAGCTTTGTTTTCTAGGAGGAAGCGTGGAGGTCAACCCCTTGTTGTTGAAGATTGCTAGGCAATCAAAAAGGCAAGAATCAATGGCTGTAGAAAAAAGAGAAGTTATGGTGATGAGCCATAGTTGGATGATGTTGCGGTGCAAAATGAGCAAGAGTTGGATGATGTTGTGATGCAAAATGAGGCAGTCTTTGATCTTGTGATGAATCATGACCAACATTTGGATGATGATGTGGTGCAGAATGTGGTGCAAACTGAAGCTGTTGTGGCAGATGTTCTGCAAACTAAAACTGAAACTGAAGATGTTCTACAAACTGAAGCTGTTGCGGCAGATGTGATGCAAACTGAGCCTATATTGCAAGTTGTATTACCAATTGAAGCTACTGGAGTTGTTGTTGTGCAAACTGAGCCTCATGTAGATGTTGTGGTGCCAACTCCAGCTGTCCTAGCTAGTCCAGTTATGAAAATCAAGCGTTTGAGTGAACTAGGTGTTGTACGATAAAGAAGTGGTAAGAAGAAGAAGAAATCGAGTGCTAAGAAGAAGAAGTGAAAACTTTATTTGTCAAACTTGTGTAATGGTGATGTGTGTTGTAGAATAACAAACTTGCCTCAATTTTTGTAAATTGGTATTTGTGTAATGCTATTTAAATTCTGGCCGAATTTCAAATTTGACCCAAGATTCAAGTTTGACCCAAAATTCAAATTTAAATTTGTTTAGTATGTGGTATTGATGGTACATTGCTTTAATATTAGTCATATGCATGTTAAGCGATCAGTCCGAGCACTTATTGTTGATGTGAAAAACTTGCCTCAATGAGCTCCGAAGCTAGGCTAAACACCACATTCCTAAGCAAAAAAATTCAACCTTTTATAAATGGGCCAAAAATCAAAACTTGACATCTAGTGTGCAAATATAGGGTCCATGCCAAATATAGGATCATTTGGATAAATTATGACAATCTTAGCCCTAAACCCTAGCTTGAATCACATGCAACCTCGTTCATGATAGCTATGTTGTGTGAAGGGTTTTTCATGAAAATACCCATAGACCAAGTTTCTTATTTTTCCCATCAACTCACTCACATAATATGATGATGGGTGAAAGTTTCATATTTTTATGATTTTTTTAATTAGTTATGATCAACCCTAGCTTGAATCCCATGCAACCTCGTTCATGATAGCTATGTTCTGTGAAGGGTTTTTCATGAAAATACCCATAAACCAAGTTTCTTATTTTTTCCAGCAACTCACTCACATAAAATGATGGGTGCAAGTTTCATATTTTTATGATTTTTTTGACTTAGTTATCCTCAACCCTAGCCCTCAAAACCCTCTCATAACCCCTCATAACCCCATCTGAAACCCCGCATCTTTCCGAGCCGCTAGATCTCTGTTAGTGAACGGTCTGGATCAGGCGCTAGGGCCACATCACTAATCCGCGTGATGCTCTGTGATTGGCTGCATTCGACAATGCTGGATAACCCCCCCCCCCTCTTCTCTGCATCGCTGGATCACTGCGCGTTCAACGGTGTGGATCAGCATGCAGTGCCACATCAGCGATCCACGGGCTATGCTCTGATTTGCTATAGTGGTTTTTAGAGGATGCAGTGCCATGCAGTAGCCGTTTGTTTTTTACGCTGTGGCGAGTGGGCTAGCCGTTGGGCTCTGGTAAAAGAAGCCCACCAGTTAGACCTTTGGACCGAACGTTCCCTCCTCTAGCCAGGCCCTAGCCAGCAGGCTACATTGCCATGCATGCATGCACGGGCGGCACATGCAGAGAAAACGGGGCAGGCGTGTCCCCTTGAGCCACGACGGCACAGACGCGTGCGGGACGTCGCAGCATGGCAATTGATGCACGGGATAGAAGACCGGGCAGGCATGACCCCTTGACCCACGACCGATGGCACAGACGCGTCGTAGCCTGGCTATTGATCCAGTGTTTGATGGAAGCTTTGGTTTCCCACGCTCGTGTACACACTTCGATGGGGCGCCACCAAACGCCGTCCGCTCATTACTTCCACCTGGTGAAACCACTCAAAGAAATCAAAAACCACATCGCACTTGGGCTATTTAATTTAAGCCACACCTATCGTCTTCCTCTCCCTCCTCAGCATACCCCCTACCCCATCCTCTCCCATCTGCCCTCCTTCTTCCTTCTTCTCCACAAATCAAACCCGATCGAGCCACCATGCAGTACAACAGGCCCACCTACCGCTTCCCCCCAACCATGCCGAAAAGGCTCTACCCGGCCGGAGTCTACGTAGAGAGAACCCTTAGGGTGTGGGCGATCTCAAGGTGGAGGGGCGCAAAGAAGTTAACGGAGTTCTTCCTTGCGGCCGGCTTCCGCCACCTCCCCCGTGGCTCTCCAAGGATGTTCCATGTTGAGGAGGTCAATCACAATGGCGTTGTGGTTGCGCTCCTCGCTACGTTCACCAACCCCTTCAACGCCTTCCACTTCCTCGGGCGAGTGTTTTTGTGTGGGTGTGAGTTTATAGCTTTTTCACCACCCATAATATCTTCACCGACTTCAACAGCATCTTCCCCAACAACGGCATTATGCACACGCTCCCGTACCCCATCGACAACGGGGAGGAGTGAAGGGCGCCCAGAGGAGTGAGGTGGCATTCACCCAGAGGAGGAGAAGGAGAAGAGCCCGCGTTTGGTGCCCCCCGATCTATCTAGCTAGCTATATATCTATCGTATTAGTATTTTAAGTTGTAATCATCATGCTACTATTATTAAGTTGTATTAGTATTTTAAGTTGTAAGGCTATTGTGGAACTATGGGTTGTAATCGTTATGCTACTATATATATTGTTGTTTCGTGCTATTATTTGTAGATTGCTATGGGTTGTTCTTGCTATTATTTGTGTATTGCTATGGGTTGTTACGGGCCCGGGTTGCTACATCCCAATCACCACACACACCATCTTCACAATATTGGCCAAATCATGGGTCATGACCCAAACCATGGACATGCAACTAGGAGCCCCATGCAAACCCACCATGGACATGCAACTAGGACATGCAAGTATATATGTATGTTTTGTTCAAGTAATAGTGTGCTATTTCTCCTTGCGTTTTTTGATATGTTTCATATGTTGTTAGGGGGGGTGACAAGTTCTAATTTTTATGTATTTATGAGTCATGCAAGTAACACCACATGGAAAAACATTTTGGTAGGAGTAATAAATATTTTCATGGACCATTCAACACTTAACAGAAGTATTCTTTTTCAAAAGTTAAAAGAAGAAAAGTTTCTGTTTGGGTTAAGACAAGTAAAACAAGTAAAACGTGTGCTAACTCTTTGCATTTTCTTGATCTTCTTCAGTTCCTCGATCATCTGCATTAGATGCATGAATGGATCTATCTATCCTCCTTAAAACTGATTCAACTTATTTAATGTATCACATAATGTTTTATCGATTTACATTTGTGTATCAAAAAATGATCCATAACAAATTTAGTGCACGACCTTTTTTGTCAAAGCAAAACATGGGTGCACCAAGCGGGTGGGCTTGTTTTCTATTTGGGCCTGCCTTTTCTCACAGTCCTCATCATCCCACGGCCCAATAATATTTTTTACCATGAACTCTGCACCTGCACTCTGTTAACTGAAGAATTGCTGCATTTTATTCATCAGTTGCTGCATTTATTCATCAAGGGGAGCAAACAATCCATGGACCCACTGAGAATAGGGCCCCTAAGAATATCATTACAATAATTCAAGCAAGTTTTGCTTGACACAAATTCAAATTCATCTAACAAATGATCCCTCGCTAACTCAAACTACTAGCTAGATAGAATAACTGAAACTAGGGAACCCCTGAAACTAGCTTGACACACTAACTGAAACTCTAACAAATTCTAGCAATTGATGAACATCAAGTAAAATGAACCCATAGCAATGACACAACAATAAAATGCTCCAGCCATCATATTTGCTTGCTGCTTCAAATTGATCAGATGCTTTAGTTGCTTGCCAATTTTCTTCAATTCACACTTTAGTTCAGCACTGTGCATCATCGGATCGGCTATGTCCG
>NC_041389.1:556062013-556081398 GCF_002162155.2 Triticum dicoccoides
GTCACCGAGCCACTCAAAATGCCCACATTTCTTTAGAACCTGAAAAACAAGGGGCCGGCGGTGCATTAACCCTAGATCCACTGCCCTAATTCGATGAAAAAGGAAAGAAATCAAGAGAAATTAGACCATACGATTGGTCAAGAACACAAATCTAACCTGCCCCGGTTGTGGCCTGCTTAAGCATTTCACAAACTCGCGCCCACGGTTGCCATTTTCTTCCTTCACACAAGTCAAACGCTTCAGAGGCTCCATGCGCGGGCAATCGGGGCATCTTGTCAACGGCAGTGGACCGTACTGCGTCCATGATTGGCGGGAGGTCGAAGTCGAGCTAGACATCACTCGCCGGCAGCGCGCTTCGTTGTCGGTGCAGGGGAAGAAGAAGGTGGGAAAGGAAAGGGGCAAGCTCGGGCTCGTGGCTGGCTCGGGTCGGGGCACCCTAATGAGCACGGGCATGCTTGTGTGGATAAGTTGTGGGTCCCGCCCGTATGAGAGTAACTGGTGGGTCCCGCGTGTCATAACTCAAATCGCTAACCCCTCGTGTTTTGCATTTCATGGTTAAACAGAGCCATGTCGCATTGGAGCTATAGTTGGCTTGAAAGACGTCGCAGGAAAGCTATTTTTGTAAACTACATCGCACTACGTACAATTTACATGAAAAACGTCGCACGGGAGCTATTGGCCCATAAATTTAGCCTGTTTCCGCATTAGTGCCCGTGGATTTGTTTGAACCGGTCCGCGGACGGATACAGGGTTCATTTTGAGGATTGGCATTAGAGATGCCCTTACGTGCCCGGTTACATGCATGTGATTGATGCAGATGAAGAGAAAGAAAGAAAAAAAAGTAAAGAAAGAAAGAGAAAATGTGGTCACGTGATGGGGCGTATCCGGGTGAGACTGCAAGCCCTCATTTCCTCTCTATATTTGATGTGAATATAAGAGTTTGCGGACATACCAAACGTATAGGACTAATAGAGGGGTCCGATTAGGTTTTTTTCTTCCTTCTCTCTTGTCCGGGTACTTACTGGGCATGTTTGTGGAGGATTTGAGGGGACCGGCCATAGATAATCTTATAATAACTATTTTTTGCGGGTGAATCTAATAATAACTTGGTGAAACACATGACCGGATCGATCTAGTACTAGCACAGACGCGATGGGTCGCTAAAAGCACATAAGATTACGTGCCGCTTCCTTGCCTGATTTATTATCAAAAGAAAAATCACACAGTGGATCACCTAGCTAGTAAGTAGGATAGGGAGACCTAGACAACTCGATCGGACACAATCCGTGCTCAATCGCAGTGATAATACCGCGCACAGGTACATGTTACTGCTGTCCGACTCGGACTAGCTTTCTGCTGGTTCCTCTCATATATAGGAGTACAATGGAGCACGCCACACAACCACCGATCAACGCGGGACGCAACCAGCAGCCGCTATGGGAGCAGCCTTGTCCATCTCCACCGTCGACGCACTAGCCAGGGCGATCAAGAACAAAGTGCGTCGGAGGTGGTTAACTGCGCCCCATCATGGCACCGCCGATTGGTCTGGCCTGCCGGAGGACCTCCTCCTGACCGTCATGGCAGAGCTGGATGTCCCCAGCATTATCCGATCCGGCGCCGTCTGCACGTCCTGGCACCACGCCTATGAGACCTTCCGCGGCCTCCAGCTTCCCTCGCCAAAGCAGGCACCTTGCCTGTTCTATGCATGCGACGAGTACGGGCCCAACAATACCGCCCTGTATTGTCCCTCCACAAACGCCACGTTCCGTGTCCCCTTTCAAAGGCCCCTCGAGGAGAGCCGGGGATTCGTCTCCTCTTGTCACGGCTGGGTGTTCTCCACCGATGAGTCCGGGGACCCGTACCTTCTCAACCCTATTACGGGCTCCCGGGCCGCGCTCCCACCGTTCGTGACAATCTACCACGGGGAGAGCCGCTATGACCACGACCATAAGTGTGCTCTGAAGGCTCGACTGGAGAACAGATCCCACAACCCGATGGTCACCTGGGCATGGCATTCGGGGTATATCCGGGTTGCCATCTCCGCTGCCACCGAGATAGACGCATGCACCGTGGTAATCGTGCATACCCCAGACGAGTGGAGGCTCTCCTTTGCTAGGCCCGGTGACAAGCAGTGGACATTGCTCCCTAGCGACCAAGGCTTTATAGATGTTCTTTACAATGATAAGGACGGCTTGTTCTACGCTCTAGGTTGTGATTGTTCTATTTACACGATAGATCTCAATGGCCCTTTGCCGATGGTGAAGATGATCATGCGTGGCGTGTCATCCTGGGGCAACCCTACCCAGTATCTCGCATTCTCCCCATCAGGTGAACTTCAGCAAGTCTGGAGGATCTGGAATTGCGCACATGTTCCAATCAAAAATATGGTCGATGATGGCAGTGTAGATTTCGCGAACGAATATGACGACGACAAGTTCAGTGAGCTGTTTGAAGATGATTATAAGTTCACTACGGCGAAACTCTTCATTTTCAAGGTTGACATTGGCAGGCAGAAGCTGGTGGAGCTACGGGATATTGGAGACCACGCGCTATTCCTCGGGTACAACAATGTCGTGTATGTTTCCACTAAGGACTTTCCGGCGTTCAAACCAAACCACGCTTACCTCACGGATGACCGTTTTGAATGTAAGCCAAGATTGAAAGAGGACCTGGGTATTTGGAACGTCAAGGAGAGGAATATGCAGAAACTTGAGGATGCATGGCCATGCATGTATTCTTGGCTAGATTTACCAGCTCCGATTTGGATCACGCCAAGGTTTTAGTAACTACTACTGTATTTTATATTAAGCATAATACCGGAGAGGCAATGAAGTTCAGTTACCATGGTGAGATGCCTCGTAGAAAAGGGGCTCAATTTGTTCGATGTTTGTAAAAGTTGACATGTTATTCGTAAATTGATAAAAGTTCATCATACAATTTCCGAATTGTTCGCCTCGGCATTCCAAATGTTTAAATTTTTGTATGAGAAAAAAAACATGGCTTTGGGCATCGCCAAGCTCTCGTCCGCCTCTGTTGTGCCCAGTGGCGGAGCTACAGCAAGGCCGAATGGGCCGTGGCCCGCCCAGCCCATTCGATTTTTCTGCAGTGTATACTTACTTTTGGGCCATGAAACACCATCCCAATAGTTCTTTCCTACTGTCGGCCCACCCAGTTTTCTGGGCCAAACTCCGCCACTGGTTGTGCCGTTCTGCCGAGATCTTCTGGCATGGCATGCTTGTTACCTCTGACTGCCAGGACACCATTGCGCACGAGACATGGCATGCCTTGCTGCTTCTTCCTCGCTCATCCGCTGACGTCGTTGCTTCCCAAACCAATGGGCATGCGTGTCTCAGGTATACATGCATTCTGTCGAACACGTGGAAGGCGTCGCGAACTCGCGATCCACAGAGTCCAGCAGCTGCTGCGCGCCTTTGCCCAAGTTCGTGCCCGAGACGACACGACACACGAACACGAGAGAGACTCGGCGTTGCACAAGACCTGGAGATACAACTGCGCAAGAACACGAGAGAGACTTCTACAACTTTTACCACTAGTTATCGCTCGTACCAGATGTTGACGACACAGACGCCCCCGACGACGGCACCACCGAACCCCCGACGACCTCCTCGGCAATATCCACGTTAGGATCGCCACCCTGCACGACCACGCCGTCTGCAGGTCGTGGCGCTCCGCCACGGCGCGGCTCCCGGCACCGCCCGCCGTCCCGTTGCTGCTCGTCTCGCCGTGCAGCAACCGGTCCAGCGGGAGGAAGCACCTGTGCGGGCCCGACTACGCCTGGGTCACGCGCGTCCCGACCAAGGTGGAGTACAAGCTGTTCGTTGGCTCGCACGATGGCGGTTGGGTCTTCGCCTTCGACAACCGCGAGCTCACGCTCGTGAACATCTTCTCCAGCGCCGAGATGCCGGTGTGCCCACTAAAGCCGGGCCGTCTAAGGCAAAACCCCATCGCTAAAATCATCTTCTCCGACGCCCCTACCTCCTCTAACGGCTGCGTCCTCGCCGCCATCACCGATGATCTATCGCCTCAACATTGCATTGTGCAAAGCTGGCAAAGTGGGTGGACCATGACAACTTGGCACAAGAAGATGTTCGCGGACATTGCCTTCTGCGACGGTGATCTCTACGGCCTCACTTACCCCGACGAGGGCTTGGTCAAGTTTAAATTCAACACCAGGGGAGAAGGAAAGCCCGTGATCACATCTACCCACCAGTTAGCCGTCCGAAGGCGCAATGGCCCCACCATGAAGCATGACCCCAGTTCATACGGTTGTTGCATGGTTGAGCTACATGGGGAGCATCTATGGCGATAAGGACCCGATGGTTGCCCGACCGCGAGCCTTTCTTCAAGGTCTTCATGCTAGTCGATGCAAACCCCGGCGGCATCTACTGGCACAAGTGGGCTGAGGTGAAGAGCTTTGGTGAGTATGACTTGTTCTTGGGGCCGACAAGGTCTAAAGCGGTGCACGTGCCTGTTGGCGCCGAACGCCGCGGTCTAGAGAGAAACCACATCTATTACTCGAAATCTACCCGCTCTAGAGAACATGAGTCGCGTGGCAACGAAGTGTACACGGTGGCATTGGAAGGTGGTGACCACATGTGTTGTAGGGAAGACCAAAGTATGGACGATGGTCCAGAGAGGACAGGATACTACACGACGGGTTGGGACTATGCTTCAATGTGGCTACATCCTCCAGAGTTGTAACCTATATATTTGCTAGCTTAGTGCAAATAATATTTATCCTAACACTAGAACCATGGCTTGGATATTATCATGCATGGTACAACTCTAGTTAATTAACATTACCGTGTTGTTTTAATCTTTACTACTCCTTCGATCCATCCATATTGCTAGTATAAACCATGCCGAGCAGAATTGCCCAAAGTCCTTCTCGCCGATTGACCATCGTTGCCCTCGAAAACAAGAACCGAAGCCGCGTCGTGGAATCGATTTGCTCTTTGGATGCCGAGTGATTAGATTTCTTCTAGTTCAAGACTTGTGGAGTTTACTGATCAGAGTTGATTGCCCCACGTACTTGATTTATTGTGGGGTGTTTGCAGTGGAGTACGAGCAGTAGTAGCTGTGGTGAACTAGGCCAAATGGATTTTAGCAAGCAGCTCATAATCGTAGTGCAGTTTGACCACCGAACTTAATTTTGTCGTCGTTCAAATTCGACATGTTCTCATTATGTTGCCATCCCAGTAAAGCACAAGTAGATCTGTTGTAGTACTCGGCTAGCTCTACTGAACCTATAAATTCAGAATTAGTTTCTACTCTTAGTTGCAGGCGACATCTCTGAATTTCTCAAGTTCCATTTACTTCACATCTCAAGTTCTGTACTTGATACTTTCTCGGGTTCATGCGTGTTGCTCGCTAGCTAGGCTGGGAGTTGCAGCAATGCAGGGCTCTGACCTCAAGCCAAGATCAGCACTCAGGGGCGGCGCGATGCTGACGGACGGCATTCCCAGCGGCGTCGAGCCAGCTGCTCTGGCGGCTCCTGCTCGGCCTCCTCACTCCTCAGGTAACCTCATGTGTGGTTGCTTGATCGCGGTGAACATGGCGGAACTGCTACTTGTCTGACACGGAACACACTGCATGCCCTTTTTTTCCTAGCGTTCTGATTCCAACTGGTTCTGTATTCCAAGCTGACTGAACAAAGATAAGCAGACTGAGAGAAATTTAGACATCAATCAGTGGTCGTGCCGGAGTGGTTATCGGGCATGACTAGAAATCATGTGGGCTTTGCCCGCGCAGGTTCGAATCCTGCCGACCACGCTTCACCCCTTTTTGTTCTCCTATTTTTTCCTTGAAAAGGCCAAAACACCAACCCAAACAAATTTTGCATGTGTTTTTCCTCTCCTTTTTACAACACAATATTCTACAAAACGACCACAAATTTATAAGAATGGGCTTAACATTTTTTTTAGGTGAAAGGCGAACACCACCTGTTTAGGAGCATACAAAGATTGTTTGGTGCGTTAACCAGCCAACATGACGACCAACTTTCAGAGTAGTAGCCACTCGATCTAGCCTATGAGCCGGACGAGGCTGTTCTGATCCCGAGCGCATGTAAACTCGGAAGAACAATTAAATCACATAAAATAGAAAAATCCCTTTTTGTTCTCCTATTTTTTCCTTGAAAAGGCCAAAACACCAACCCAAACAAATTTTGCATGTGTTTTTCCTCTCCTTTTTACAACACAATATTCTACAAAACGACCACAAATTTATAAGAATGGGCTTAACATTTTTTTTAGGTGAAAGGCGAACACCACCTGTTTAGGAGCATACAAAGATTGTTTGGTGCGTTAACCAGCCAACATGACGACCAACTTTCAGAGTAGTAGCCACTCGATCTAGCCTATGAGCCGGACGAGGCTGTTCTGATCCCGAGCGCATGTAAACTCGGAAGAACAATTAAATCACATAAAATAGAAAAATAAAGTCAGATAAATGTTTTGACTACTTGCAAAGTTTCATCATCGGATGACATTGTGGCAAGAAAACACAATTGATGCTCTAAAAGGTTATTTTCAAAAGCATTTTCGAGCATCAAATTTTTTTTTTGCAACATCTCCCACGAATGCCATTTCATGATGAAGCTTTGCAAGCAATGAAAACATTTATCTATGTTTGCCACAAAAAATATTCAGGACTTTTAGAATTTTTCCTTTTTTTATTTTACTGTTCACCCGACCTCACATGAGCTCGGGATCAGAACAACACTTTCGTTATGAGCCTCCTTATTACAAGTGCGTCGTTCATGGCCAAAATTAGAAGCCAAAAAACTATTCATGAGAGCTAAGATATCCTTCAGAATTATGCAGTGTCCCATGACTGTTTAGGTGCTTGAACATCGTTAATGACTCTCAGGCAGTCAGTTGCCATGCATAGCTTGTCCCGCATAAGATCTTCTCCCAAAACGAGCGCTTCCTGGCAAGCATAAGCCTCTAGGGTCGCCGTAGTCATCACCCCTTCGAAAACCACTACCAATGAACCAAGGTAGGTGCCCTTGTCATTTCAGTGTGGTGCAGCGGAGGATGGTCGAGACCCAGTGAGGAAGGAGGCTGGATGCAGCTGGGTGGAGGTTCGAAACGAGGTGCACAATGCCACATCAGCAAAACCACTTGCCAAAACCACTATAATCAGGGTTAGGTTGTGATTCACATGGTTTTGGAAAGATCGGGGTTAAATACCACATTTTAGACCTCAGGGGGTAAAATTGCCGGTTTATGTACCCAGGGGTTATGTGAACTTCTTTCTCGGCGCTGACATGCCTCCTGCTCAATGCAGGTGAACGCCATGGAGCTCGACATGTCCAACGTGGACGTGCCAAAGAATGTCCTTGCCCAGCCTGCGTTGCACGGGCTTTCCACTGCAATAACGATGGAAGGAGGGATGACATGACCTGGGCTCCTGAGAGTGGTGATCGTGGCCGCACAGGAGTGACACTAAAATTCCCAATTTATGGCAGCATAAGTGGTACTTCAATTTTTTGGCACCCTAAAAAACAAGAATTTTTTTGAATCGATTTGCATGTCGAGTAAATAGATTCTTCTACTTCAAGATTTGTGGAATTTATTGATCAGAGTTGATTGCCTGCCACGCGTAGACCATGCACTGTGGAGTATGAGCAGTAATAGTTGGGGGTGAGCAATGTGGTCTAGGATATGTATTTTCGCTGATGAATTGACTTTTTGATCATGGGAAGACAATTTGAGGACATGCCACGGTGGATTTTTATTGTGATGAATGCCACGAGGCATTTTGGGGAAACTATAAACCGTTTGGTCTAATTAGTGAACTCCCATGAATTTTAGCCTAGCCCAAACGGATTCCAGCAAGCAGCTCATAGTTCTGCTTGACTACCGAACTTAATTTTGTCGCGCCAACTAGACAAGTGGCTCTGCTGTACTCGGCTCTACTGACCTACAAATTCAAAGTTAGTTTTAACTTTGAGTTGCAGGCAGCATATTTGAATTTCACAAGCTCCGTTTGCTTCATTACTGAAGTTCTGAACTTTATATTCTCGGCGTCCTCAGCGGCGGCGGCCAGCAAGCCCGCCTTCTTGTGGGCTCTCCTCGCACCCAATGGCGGCGCCATGCTGACAGCATTCTGGGTGTCGAGCCAACTGTTATGTCGGCTCCTGCTTGCCTCCTCGGATAAGCTCACGCGGTTGCTTGATTGCGGAAAACATGGCTGAATTGCTACTTGTATGACACCTAATACAATGCCTGTTTTTTTACAAGTTTGATTGTATTGGTTCAAACAGTTTGCTACTCCAAGCTGACTACGAACGACTGAGCAGGCGGTGAGAAGCTAAAAATAGCGAATAGCGAATAGTTGAAATTGAAGTGTACATTCGATCGATATGTTGGGTTTTTGTAGATATCTTATCACATACGTTGGAAAATGACTTAATTGTTGTACCTGTCTGTCTGGCACCGAACCGAAAAGGCTGCTTGTTTTGTGGCCAGCGTTTTCCTACTAGCCTAAGTTCTCAGCACTCTAAAGGCAACTCAGAGATTCATAACAAGCAGTGGTCGTGCCGGAGTGGTTATCGGGCATGACTAGAAATCATGTGGGCTTTGCCCGCGCAGGTTCGAATCCTGCCGACCACGCTTCTACCTTTTTTTCATTTTGCTTTTTTTATTTCCTCTCTCTCTTCATGATTGTTTATGTTTAATGTGGAAGGAACAAAATTGATGGTGCTAGTGCTACTAGCCGAGTGTCACCTCTACGGCAAAGGTGCACTGTTTTGTCTTACGAGCAGAAGCAGTGGACATGTGAATTTTACCGTAGTTCTAACCATTGTGTAGATTGGTTTGATGATGATGGGCTGCACATGTCCACATTTTTTACTACGTAGCAGGAACCAAATCTAACCATTCTGTGGATTGGTTTGATGATGGTGGTGATGATGATGAGATGCACATGTACACATTTTTTACTAACAGGAGCTGTTGTTTGCACGAGCTCTAGAAGTTCAGTTGTCATGCATATACCACAAAAAATGTGCAGAGAATAGCCCCAAGAACCAAAAATTATACACCAATGACATGAATGACGAGAATCTAATCAGGAACAGGCAAGGAAAATGCTGGATGCAAGCGAAGACCTCAAAAGATTTCATAAAGAATGGAAACTGGTCAGGAACAGGTAATGAGAAACACTGGATGCAAGGAAACATGAACAAGAATCAACTTTACTGGGACTTCAGCCAGTACGAGTTTTACTGGAAGTGAAGAGGATTGTTCACATAACTGCTAGGAGTGACCACAACAGTCTAGTATCCATAATCGACCAATTCGTTGACATACGACTGAACCACTTTTTATATTGACATAATGTTACAACTCATGTTTCAGAGGCAGTATTGCACTCTTTTTTTTTCCATGTCAGCCAAGTTTGAACTGCTATTTTTTTCACCTAGGAAACATTGAACAAGTTAAAGCATAATCTTATTTATGGCTTTCCGTTAGGATGCCGAGAGTGGGATTGGTCTCACTGCACCCTGTATGCGGCGGAATGCAGTGCTGATCCTTTCTTTCAGTGCAGCATTTTCACACTCGACATCACCACTCCTCCCATCCAAATGCGCGATGTCTCCGTCCACCGATATAACAAGCTTCCCTTCCTCTGCGACTTTGACATCACCGAAAAGTGACACCATGAGAGCATATACTACCTTCTGCGCCACCTTCTCCGTTTCCTCTTCTGTCTTTGCTGCTGCTTCGATCGGAACAGCCTTTGGGCCTTCACGGCCTATGTTCAAGATCGTGGCCACCACAGAATCGGACACCATGTCGCTTATGGAATCAGAGGACCACTGCAGTGTAACATAGCTTTCTGATTCCAGGCGAATGGTCACCCTCTCGTGAACAATCAGCGTTGGAACATCAGGTTCCTCGGTTGATGATTCCACACTCTCGTATATCTGCTTTAGCCTGTACTTGATGACTTCAAAAGAACCAGAATATGGGACGGAGATCCGCTGAGTAATGTTAGTAGTAGATAACTGTGTGTACACACGGAGATCCTCAGGGGCCATGATCTGATACGTGAAGCCCTTCTTCACGAGTAAGCCACTAACTGATTCTTCCGCTTCTGGTACCTTTTCTGCCAGTCTGCCAACTATCTTCGCCATTTTCTCAGAGCTGAAATACATCTCCACTGATTGGCAGTTCTTGGGAGAGACGATTTTTGTGTTTGTTCCATCAAACTGAGTAATAAGTTTCTGTTTAAGCCTCCCCATCTCATTTGCCTCTCCGTGTACAAGAATAATGTTGGGTGGGCGAAGCTCATCCAAGAAACCGCTCGTCTGTAGGAAATCAGCGTGAGCGGAAAAGGAGATGTAGAAGATCTGCATATGAAGGGGAGCAGTGAGCCCATTCGCTAACGTCACTTCTCTCGGCTCGCTGATAATGGCCTTCACAAGGGAGCCTTCTACGGCAAAACCTGGAATAACACATGTGTTCTTCTTATCTGTGCACCACTTGTCAAAGAGCTGCCTGGAGAGGCCACTTTGGAGACTACCTGGACTTGCCATCACCACTGACGGACCCACATCATGGAAGTTGTCTATGCTATTCAAAGGCTCAATATGCTTGAAATGGAAGGGATTGGATTGTGCAAACTGGTTCCTGATCCTTTCGTTCATGGAGTTTATGTATGTCTGGTAGACAGCCATGCACTTCTTCGCAAGAGGGGAGGCGTAATAGATTGGAATCTTATGGAGCTCTGGGTAGTTAGACCAATACTCATCCAGGATAAGCAACAGTTCCTGTGCTCTACCAAGAGCATATGCCGGGATAAGAACACGCCCCCCTTGAGAAACCGTGTTGTGGATGGCATCCGTGAAGCGCTTTTCTCTGACATGGCGGGGTTGGTGTTGCTGCACGCCATAAGTTGACTCGATAATGCAAATATCAGGGGAGAACTGGGGGACCTCAGCAGCTTTCAGGTGCCGGTCTTCTTCACGGGAGTAGTCACCAGTGTAAAGAATGCGAACACCGGCAATATCCACCATGAACATGGCAGCACCAAGTACATGGCCAGCAGTATAGCACCAGAAGCGTATGCCATTAACTTCCAGTGTCTGGTGGAAGTCTATGACCTGCATGACAATTATATGTTAATACAATGTCCATTCTTCCTGTGGCAAATTCAGACTTCTAATCCTCACAAGCAGAATCAGGCCGTAGCTGTGAAGGGAAAAAAAATCCTGCTAATTGGAAGCAATGCCCAGATAATAAATATAGGGTTATTAATTTCACCAACAGCCCAATGACATTTAAATGTTTTGACTATTCGGAATTGAACGGACACATAAGCATTCCAAAGGCGGGAGGCAGGAGCTAGCGAGATGGAGGAAACTGAATCTAAGTTCACTTTACAATATCAACTAGACACATATATTTGTAGGCAACAACCAGCTACCTAAAGAACAGAGTTTGACTGAATTTGTAGGAAAAACCATCAATAACTACGATACCAAGTTAATATCACTGGATACACAACAAAAATATATTTTCGTATTATATCTATTTAGTAATGTAGTTGTTGATGCTTTTTTCCTACAAACATGATCAAATTGTGCACCATTTAACTTCAGACAAAATTTCATATGCCTTCTTTTCAGAAACAGAGTTCTTCTTTTTTCCCTCTAAAATAGTGTTTCAAATTCTCTATCGACCAGGCATTATCGATCATCATCGTATTAGCAACAGGCATCTCAGACCAAACGAAACGGATCAATTCATTCACTTTTGTTCCATTTACACATGCCGGAAACAAAGAGATGAGCGAAAACAAGGTGGTACCTCGATCTTGTCCATGGAACGGATGATGTCCTGCTCGTCAAACAGCATGTCCTCCACCGACACCTTGCTGACCTTGACGTAATCCGAGAGCAGCAGCCTGTAGATGGCCTTGGTGGCGTGGGTCATGAACACGCGGCCCTTGAACGTCGTCTGCAGAGAAACACAGAGCAGAGCAGAGCAGATTCAGGCACCAAACAACATGACAACATCGACCCCCGCTGCAGTTAATAGTTCCAACCTTCTCGAGGAAGTAGGGCAGTGAGGCGGCGTGGTCCAAGTGGAAGCTGCAAATCCAATCCAAGGCCAGAAATTAAGCGGTAGGAACGCAGATATGCGGAGGTGGGGATGGAGGAGGTGCGGTTGCTTACTGAGTGACGAGGAGGACGTCGATGGCGGAGGGGTCGATCTCGTCGAAGTAGGGCAGCGCCGCCATGCCGGAGTAGGCCGGGTGGATGCCGCAGTCGAACTGGGCAACAGCGAAGAGCCAGTCAGTGGGAATCCCCGGACAAGGAGAGGCACGAGGGGAGAGGGAGGAGGGGTTTGGATGCGAACGAGGACGGTGCGGCCCTTGAAGGACATGTGGACGCAGGAGCGGCCGACCTCGCCGCCGGCGCCCAGCGGCGTGACCACCATATGGTCGCCCTCCCGCCCGCCCGCCGCCGGCCGCTTCCCCGCCGGCGGCGCCGTCGCCACAGATGTCATTTTTTCCCCTTCCGCTTTGCCTATGAAAGCTACTCCAGCCTACATAGAAAGAGAGAGTACTGTATCTTTTTTTTCTTTTTGATTGAGGATCGAGAGTAGTGTTGATTTCAGTATCAGTAGCTTTCCTGTTTCCCGAGGGATTCGTTTTCTTGGTGTATTTTCTACTCCCTTCGTCCGAAATTACTCATCGAAGAAATGAATAAAAATAGATGTATCTAAAATTAAAATACGTCTACATACATTCATTCATCCGACAAGTATTTCCGGATGGAAGGAGTACTTCTCAGCAATTTTTCCATGTAATCCTAAAAAAAGCAAAAATTTTGTGATTGCCATTTGTAATTCTGAGGATTTAGCTGTGTGCATCATGCGTATGGTTTTTCATTGTTGTTGTTTACCGTGTTCCTCTTAGGCCGTTTGGTGCTTCCTTGGCGGCGCCCACCGCCCTCCGTGCGTATAAAAGGGTTTGCTCCCATCGTAGATCTTCACCTCGCGTTCGGCTCCCAAATACAAAATGGCGCCCACATGTTACCTCGTCGTCCGTGTGTGAATCGCCATAGGCCATCGGCAGGTCCCCTTCTCTTCTACCGACACTAGCCATCCATCTCTCCTTCGTATGACTAAAGTGGTGGCGACACAGGAGCCACCAGTGATGGCTTATGGGAGTCACGTGTGGAGGCCACCACTGAGGCATGCAGGCGGAACAAATCAGTCGTGCCAGCATGTTGTCCTCCTCGTCGTTGTTTGTGTCCTCATCATCCATGCTGCACCACTGCAGGAGCGCGAGAGCCCGACTGATACCTCCTTCTAGGTCTCTTGGTTGTGCATCCTGCCACCAGCAGCCTCTTGGCCCAGATCCAACCATCTTTTTACCCCATGACACGACAGCTCTCCGAACCACGCATATGTGCCTCCCTAGCTCAGGTCCGTTGACTATCCTTCGTTTTTGGAACCAGATCATCTGACTTGCGCAAGGGATGTTAGGTAAGCTACAATACTCTGACATCCCTTCATCAGATTTCCCTAAAACATAATGTAACACAGAGGTGTACAAACAGTCTACAGTAATCAACATACAGTACTGTAGATTCAAGATTGACAATTTTTGGTCTTTCCAAATGTATTTTTTTCTTCTCATAATATGTTAGGTTCAAGATTGAAAAAATATTCAACACAAATGTCAGTAATTAAAATCTTGGAAGGGGCTCGAAAAAAAATAATATACAGTAGCTATTGACAATTTTCAAATGCAAGATTATCAGGAAACCTACATATTTAGATTCTCGCCAATTTGTTCATCCTTCTATATTAAAAGGATTATTGGCGAATCTGCTCAGCCCGCGCAAAGAGATTGGGCCTGCACATGATAAATGAGTTTGCTTTGCTATATTCCTCTTTTCATTTTAGCTTGATTCCTTCTTTTCCATACATGAGCCCTACGATGTATTGTTGTTGCATTTTGGTAGAGAGAAGACACAATATGCTGCTGTCAAATGTGAAGATCTGTCATCGAAGTATTAATTCGTTGAACACCCTGCATCTCTCTGAACTTTCTGTTTTGCTCGACTGCACCGCCGCAACTCTGGCTTGCATTCTTCCCTCCCTCGCAGGGTCGCTATCTAGGACCTCTCCCCGGCGCATCCTTCTAGCTTCGATCCCGGCGATGCATTGTCTACCTGCTTGCTTGCTTGGCTTTCTTAGGAATGGTCGTTCGGGTTTGCCTACTGAACGTTCCTAATTTACCTGCAAGGCTGCAACAGAGTCCTAGCTAGCTCTCAATTCACATACCGAGCTCTCCCCCAAGTCGCCTACAATTTTTTAGAATGGACCAGCACATATTAATTTGCCGATAATGCTCCATCTACAAACAGGCTACTTAAAGTAACGTAATCTTCCTAACTATAAATCCTCCCCCCCCCCCCCCTATTTCAACCGGGGTGGGCCCCAGCCACTAATCCTCATCCAATTAACTACCTCCACATCAACCTTTACGTAAAAACGTCACGTAAGTTTACGTGGTCTAGCATTACTCTTAATTTGCCTGGCAATACTGCAACATAACTCAACTACTAGGTGAACAAACAGGCAACTAATAAATCTTTTTGATTTTCCATCAAGTAAAGGGAGGAAGCAATTTTACATACTTTACAAGTTGACACATAGTATCTTTTCCCCAACTTTTATTTGCCAATTCAGTAGCTTAATTTGCCTACCTTCAACCAACAGAATAACTCAACTACTAGGGGAGAACTCAGGCATTTGTCAACTACTACACCACCGTGGCGGCAGAGAACGAACTACTTTTTTTTTCTTTTTTCGAAAAGGGGAAACACCCCGGCCTCTGCATCATCATCATGATGAGAACTAACTACTACACCTGATGATGATTAGTTGCCTGTTTGTGAAATCGTCTGGAACAACACTTTGTAATGAACGAATGATCAAAACCACCCTTCTTAGTTTCTTGCAAACAAACAATCGGGCATTCCGATTCATCGATTTTTCTATGAAGCGCAAGATATTTATTTGCAGAGTTCAATGCTCTCACATTCCAAAACAAAATATTCCATGAAACTGACGCATGACACAAGTTCAGAATTTAAATAGAGTTCTACTAGTAGCCAAATAACACAATAATAAACTGCACGGACACTGAAGAAGATCTTGCGTGATGATTCACTGAGAAGAACCATCATGCAGTAGAGCCCAGCTGTTGAATCACATAAAATGTACTCCCTCCGTCTAAAAATAGTTGTCATCAAAATGAATAAAAAAGGGATGTATTTAGAACTAAAATACATCTAGATACATCCCCTTTTATTTATTTTGATGACAAGTATTTCCGGACGAAGGGAGTATTGGTTAATTTTATTGGTGATGTCTTTGTGCACTTGATGTGCTGGGCGTTTGGTGTGCTTCCACGTCAAAAAAGGGTCCTACGTCCGCCTCCGGCTGCTGCATCCATCTGGCAGGGAGCTTCCGCTTGTGCGGAGGGTTGCTGAGCCCTAAACCCCCTGTGAAGCCCTCAGCAGATGGTGCTTTTCTGTCGTAGTCCATGGCATGCCCTATGATAAGCCAGACGGCATTCACGAACTCTGCTCCGGTGCTTAGCTTCTTGGCGTGAGACTCCTCGCCGCAGTGGTGGCTCGCGTAGCACAGCATCTCCACCCACACGCCGGCGATCACCTCCAGCATGTCAGCGTCGGGAAAGCACCACCTGTTGCCCAGCAGCATCCCGGCGAGCCAGGATCCGTCGGCATAGACCGGCCTGTCGCCCACGTCGTCGGCAGCTTCCTCGCCGATGCCGTAAACGTACTTGCCCCTCGAATCAGCCGGGAGCTGCCAGTTGGCTATCTTGTTGACGATCTCCGGTCTGGACAGCTTCATGGTGCCTTCCTTGGTGGACTTCAAATTAACCCACCACACCATATTATAGTACTTCAAGTTCTCCTTGTACCGGCCGGTGCGAACGACTCCGGGCAACAGGTAGGGATGCACCACCATGAGGAACAGCATGTGGTTGGAGAGCACCCTTATGCTGTCCCGGATCTCCTTGCCAGGGTCAGGGTCAGGGCCAGGGCACAGGGAGAGGTAGAGATCGGTGGCGATGTGCCACACGATGATGGTACGGTCCAGCTCGGTGTCGTCGGCGATCCGCGTGAGATCCTCGTACATCCCTTTCTCCTTGAGGATCCACCTGCCCCGTGCATTCATCAGATCATCTATTTTCCTCTTCCGGATCTCCCTCAGCACCACAGTCTTGATGGCGTCGGAGATGGGGGCGGTGCTCGAGTAGTGCATCTTCTGCCATCGGTCCTTCAGTCCAATCATCTTGGCGATCTTGCCTCTCAGGTGGCCGTCCTTGTTGGCGTCGGTGCAGAGGTCCAGCAGGTTGTACTGCCCAAGCGAGTCCATGGTGGCACTCCTCCTTGCTCCAGCCTTGAGCATCCGGCGGAGGCGCATCACCGCGCCGCAGAGCCGGTGCCATCCCCGGGCATGGTAGGACGCGCACGCCCAGGAAGACCCTGCCGCCCTGAGAGACGACGCGAGCTCCAATGCCATGGCTCCCACGAACAGGACGTAGGTGACGGCGACGTCACCTCTGCTGTAGGCGTCCTTGCTGCTGAGCTGAAACAGCACGAACGCGGCGACCACGGAGAGCGGCGCGACGGTCCGGATGCACAAGCCATGCCAGGTGTGGAGCACCGCCGCCTTGGTGTAGAGTATGTCGTACAGGAGGGAGAGCTCCATCGCGGCCAGCTGGAACACGTAGTTGCCGCCGTTGAGCTGGATGCCTTGCCGCATGACTTCGTACTGGGAGTAGTGCATCATCGGCCGATCAGCCAGGAGGCCCCTGCAAAAATTGAGCATGTAGTGGGCTCCCAACAGGACCTCCTCCGTGTCCAGCCTCTTTTCCCCCTCCTTCCCATGGTAAGGGCCATCGGTGGCCGACGGCTTGCCGTCGTTATCGAGAGAGCTCGCAATGCTGTCGATGCCGCCACACTTGAGCGCCCACGTCCTCTCGCCGTACTTGAGGCAGCCGGTGGCGAACATCAACGCGGCGGCGGCGAGCAGCGTCCCAGCTGGGTTCGTGCCGGCCGCGACGAACAGGTACATGACATAGGCGGCGCCGAGCACCTGCCCCGCGAGCACGAGCAGGTGGCGCAGCCAGAGCTGGTTGTCCTGGTAGGCGTAGGCGGTGATGGTGTCCGGCCCACCAAGGTGGAGCAACAGGAAGGGAGCCCAGAACGGCACCATCCGCATCTGGTGGTCGCCTGGACGTGGAGGAGACCTGCTTCTGCTCATGGTGATGGACATGTGGCCAAGGGCGTAGATTGCGGTGTAGTCGGCCATCAGGTAGGCCAGCCAGAGGAGGATTCTCAGCACACCTGAGGCTTCACGGCTACGCCGGATCCCTGCACAGCAGAGGAGGATGGCTTGCAGGGCGAAGCTGAGGATCACCAGAGCCTGGATGTTCCGTTCTTCCCAAAACGATGCTAGCCCTCCGCCCATTGCTCCGCTCCCACTGAAATTGTTGGACACACATGTAAATCAAATGCAAGTTAAACTGTTGGGCACAACTCGCCACTGTTCATCTCTGATGAGTGCAAACTAAAATGAGTTACTACTACATTGAGATTTCCTCGGAATTTTCGTTTGTTGCCGTACAAATTGAGTGTGGACTGAACCTCCTTATATAACTGCAAAAAATGGCTAAACTGCCGCTTACAAACTCTGGGACATTTTCGATAAGGGTTGGTACTTGGTAGTTGGTACTGGTCGTAGTAGTGCAAGATAGATCTAGGGTTGGGCACATTGGAAGGAAGAGAGCTACTGTAGTAGCTTAGGAAGAGAAGAATGGAGGGGGGCGGGTAAGGAGACGCGGGTTGGACCCTCACCTCGTGGTCGGGGAGGCAGCGGCCGGCGGCGAGGTGCGGATCCGGCAGGCCCTGGAGCCGGTGAGGTGGGGCGGAAGACCAAGACTTTGCTGCTACTCAAGTCAAGGCAGCAGACAGTGTGTCGCAAAGCGCAGGTATAAATCACATACAGCTCGGGGCCGAGCTGCCTTCTTTCATGGGCTTTGTTCGATACTTTGCGGAGCCATAGTCCATAGGAGCATCTCCAGCTGGACATACCAAATATGACCCTTTTGTGACCGGACGCGTCCGCTTTAAGCCATTATTTATCCCATCTTTTTTATTTTTCTTCTCATATGTTCGGTCACTTGCACGTGATTGGTGAAGATGGAGAGAGAAATAAAAGAATGAATAAGAAAGAGAAAAGATGATCCAGGGTGGGGCCGCATCCTACGTGGTGGAATGCTCGGGCGCGTCCGAGCCCTCATATCCTCCCCATATTTGAGATATCCGGCGTATAGGGATGATATGTGGGGTCCGGTTGGATCACTTTTTTCTTCTCTCTCCCGTTCGGTCACTGACTGGGCGCGTCCGCGGGCATATGAGGGATGGTTTGGGACGTCCGGCTGTAAATGCTCTAAGTGAGTAAAAAATTATACTCATACCTCAACCTTCTTTCTAAATATACTCCACTAGTAGAAAAATGACCTAATATGTGAAACATTAGTACCGGTTCGCATATGAGCCGGCACTAATGCTCCTATTAGTGCCGGTTCAAATGACTTGGCGGGAGGTGACCTTTAGTACCGGTTCTTTGGGAATCTTTAGTACCGGTTCGTGACACGAACCGGTAGTAAAGATGCTGGTGCCTAGCCAGCACCTTTAGTACCGGTTCGTGGAACGAACCGGTACTAAATAGGATGTGGCAGGCGCTATTTTTAGTCCCACCTCGCTCCCCTAACAAGAATTTGACCACCTTAAGTATGTTACTTCTCAAACTATCCCAAACATTTGGTCTTCATTGAACTCTATGTGTAGGATCTGTGGCTGCAATAGGAGTCTTCGCCGGTTCTTAAATCGGTGGTAGATTCCTATTGACGATTTAGATTCTATACAAAAAGATCGTTGATGATCAATGTATTTTTTATATGTACTTCTGTGTAGCAGTAGCGCGTTTTGGCTGAAAGGCGGTACTGATCAATGTATTTTTTCTGCGCTCAGATGCACAATTTAAATATGTTATTTTTCGAACTATCACAAGCATTTGGTCTTCATTGAACTCTATATATAAAAAAGAGGAAGAAGAAGCAGAAGAAGAGGAGGAAGAAGAAGAAGAGGAGGAGGAGGAAGAAGAAGAAGAAGAAGAAGAAGAAGAAGAAGAAGAGGAAGAAGACCAGGAAGAAGAGGAGGAAGAAGACGAAGAAGAGGACGAAGAAGAGGAAGAAGAAGAAGAAGAAGAAGGAGAAGAAGAGGAAGAAGAAGGAGA
>NC_041389.1:556086368-556086970 GCF_002162155.2 Triticum dicoccoides
GCCCCCGCCGCCCGTTGTCGTCGTCGTCGCGCGCCCCCGCCGCCCGTCTCGTCGACGTCCCCGGCCGCCACCGCCCATCTCGTCGCCGTCACCGGCCCCCGCCGCCCGTCGTCGCCGCCTGCCCGTACGCGCCCGGCCCGCTCCATACACACACACACACATACACACAGACACATACACACACACACTACACACACAAACACACACAAACACACACACACTACACATACACTACACATGTATGTACACACATATACACACACACTACACACACACATATTTTTTTACTTATTTTCTGTTTTCTAATGTTTAGATGAATTAGAACTATCTAGTTATTTTTAGAATGTTAGAAATGTTATCATCGATGAATTAGAAATATGTTAATGTAAATGCTTAGTTGAACTAGTTGAATTAATATAATAACTAGTTTATTTTTAGTAAATATAATGCTTAGTTGAACTAGTTGAATTAATATATAGAACTAGTTTATTTTTAATAAATGCTTAGTTGAATTAATTGAATTAATATAACTAGTTTATTTTTAGTAAATGTTTAGTTGAACTAGTTGAATTAATATATAGAACTAGTTTATTTTTAGTAAA
>NC_041389.1:556088175-556088977 GCF_002162155.2 Triticum dicoccoides
AGGAAGAAGAGGAGGAAGAAGAGGAAGAAGAGGAAGAAGAAGAAGAAGAAGAGGAAGAAGAAGAAGAAGAAGAAGAAGGAGAAGAAGAGGAAGAAGAAGGAGAAGAAGGAGAAGAAGAAGAGGAGGAAGAAGAAGGAGAAGCAAAAATATTCACAAAGAAACTAAATACAGCAAAAAAAAACTACTCTGAAATAAATAGAAGAAAACAATAAAGCAAAAAAGAAATAACTATATAAAAAAATTGCTCAAAAATAAATAGAAGAAAATAAATAATGCAGAAAAGAAAAAAAAATTTAAAAAAATGTTGGGGCGCTGTCTGGTGGGTCTGCCAGACCTAGAGTGTGCAAATGCAGGTCCAGAAGGGCCAGCAGGCTCACAGGGCAGCCCTAGTTAGGCCCAGAAGTCTGCTATATAGAGGAGTTCGAAAAGGCAGCCGCGGCTGGGTTTATAAACCAGTGCGGCTGCCCTTCACTCGCGAGGTGGGACTAAACATAGTGCACCGCGGGTGGCAACGCACGGCCATTAGTACCGGTTGGTGGCTCCAACCGGTACTAATGTGCTGCCCTTTAGTACCGGTTGGAGCCACCAACCGGTAGTAAAGGTCCTCGTTTCCCACCGCTTGGGCTGGCCAAAATTGGCCTTTAGTACCGGTTGTTGGCTCCAACCGGTACTAAAGACCCCTCCTATATATATGACACTTAGGAAAATTCAGTTATCGTCGCCAGTTCGTTCCACTTCTCACGTGCGCGAGTCCCGATCTCGACGACGCCGACGCCGCCGCGCCGCCGTGCCGTCGCCCTCG
>NC_041389.1:556089543-556119475 GCF_002162155.2 Triticum dicoccoides
ATAATGCTTAGTTGAACTAGTTGAATTAATATATAGAACTAGTTTATTTTTAATAAATGCTTAGTTGAATTAATTGAATTAATATAACTAGTTTATTTTTAGTAAATGTTTAGTTGAACTAGTTGAATTAATATATAGAACTAGTTTATTTTTAGTAAATGTTTAGTTGAACTAGTTGAATTAATATAACTAGTTTATTTTTAGTAAATGCTTAGTTGAACTAGTTGAATTAATATATAGAACTAGTTTATTTTTAGTAAATGCTTAGTTAAACTAGTTGAATTAATATAACTAGTTTATTTTTAGTAAATGCTTAGTTGAATTAATTGAATTAGTAAGTGTTTAATGTTTCGCCTAATATGAACATAGGAAATGTCGTCTGACGACGGAAAAAATTTCATTATGTGCGAATACTGTGTAGACCAGCGCGGCCAGTGCGACAGAAATTTCCTTATTGATGGTAGGCGATTCAGCATCAAGCTGGATGAGACTTTCGAATTCGATACAGTAAGTCACAACGACAAGTCTGTTTTCGTAATTAAGCATGACTTATATATGCTTCATTTGCCTGACTTATAATTTTTAATTTTCACTATTCTACTAGCTCATCCCCTGCCATGCAAGAATTTTTGTCATGGATAAGATAGATTTCAAAGATATGGAAACTATGGAGGTAAAGAGAGATTACCTGAAAACTGAGCATGATGGTTATACTTTCAATGTCAAAGTATACAATGCACACACGTACACCTATTTTGAATGCAAAACTTGGCAAGCACTATGCAAGGCTTATGCATTTGAGCCTGGTATGGTTATCACCTTTGATATTCGTCCGGAAGATGATATTGAAGGTAATAGAGACATATGGGTCGATGTGCAGACGCCTCCAGTTCTACCATTATGTGAGTTCTTCTCAACTATATTTTTGTCTTTGATATTGCTTATTCAAAAATAGCTGACAACTAATTTCTATTGACAACTTATCTCCATTCAACCAAACATGTCCGGCGCTTGGTAGACAGGACCTACTACTGTCCCGGAGCTGAACTAAACTGCGAGGAGATAAGTCATTATGTTTCATGGCTTGAGGATCTTCATACTGTCAAGACAAATTTTCTTCCTGCACTTAGAAATGTTAGTACTCAAAACGTGGGACTAATAGTGATGGTATTGAACTACGATCACATCTATTTAGGAATGATGGTAAGATATTTACTATTTGTCCTCAGTGCATATTTTGCATACATAATTTTTTTTGCTAAACTTTCATTCCTAAGTATATTAATTAAGTATTATACGATGTTCTTCAACAGGGACTCTCGATGACAGTTGTGCCTCAGGGGATCGAGACTAAAGGTCAGATGTCAATTGTTAGCTTACGGCCAAGATATCCTGCATTGCACATGAATGCATTCAGGATTTCTAGAAGCGATGAATGCTTAATAGTGAAAGATTGGAGGAAAATTGTTAATGATCGCAGAGAAATACTAGGGGACAACAATGAGAAGCGCAACCCATGATTAGGAGACAGGTTAATCGGTTTGCTCCAGTATAATCAATCAGGAGAGCTATACATGTTCTATGCTATTTTACCAGAGAGAGAGTAGCTAGCAGGAGTGATTTAGCTAGTTCTTCATGCTGCTCTTAATTAGTACTTGTCCTTTCATGTCCGTGTTCTTCGTTCTGAACTTAAGTGATTTGCTTTTGTGGTGTTATATATGAACGCTTATAATATCATGACAATCATGTTGAGCTCGATGATATTTTTGCTTCTGGTACAAGTGAATGTTTCTTCTTTAAGCTAGTAGTTAGTGCTGGTGGTGATCAGCTAGTTAATTATTATATCATTTAATGAAAGAAACCGCAGATCACCGTAGTTGATCAAGTATAATATGGATATGGCATATACTTGATCACTTTGCTAGCTAGCTAGCTAGCTAGAGATATCCATCCAGTCGAAACTAATCCGCGGTACTTTCACCTAATGATTTAACAACTCATTATAATGTAGAATAATCACTAAATTAAATTGAAAACACATAATTAAAAAAAATTAAAAAAAACACCCAAACATTTAGTACCGGTTGGTGTTACCAACCGGTACTAATGCCCTACACGCAAACGGGCCTGGCTCGTGCCACGTGGTGGCACTTTAGCGCTGGTTAGTGACGAACCGGTACTAAAGGGAGGGGACCTTTAGTCCCCACTCTTTAGTGCCGGTTGGAGAACCGGCACTAAAGCCCGTCACGAACCGGCACTAAAGGCCGGTTCTGTACTAGTGCTCGGTCGTTGCGGCACTGAGTAAAAACCATGCCTCTTCTTTGCATCATCACCCGCTTCTGCATCTTCGCCGGCGCGCCTCCTGGCAACCACCCGACGGCCCCGCCTCTACCTCATTGCCTACCTTGGCCCTCGCCGCCCTTCTGCCAGACGTCGAGCCCGCTTGCCCCCGTTGCCGTCGCCGGAATCAAGGTGAAACGCCGTCGCCGTCGCCATAGCCGATTCGTCGAATTGCTTCGGAACTTATTTCATTTGTTGCTGGCTGCCGCATCTTAACTTGCTTGCACATCGCTGCAGGTCATTCACACGCGTCGCTTCATGCCGGTTTGGTCTAAACGACACCGGTTGGACGGTGCACCACTATCACATCACAATTGTTCAACGAATTGCCTAGGTGAGTTTTTTTGTTTTGTTTTTAACCGAGCTGTTTGGACTGAACCTAGCCATTTGAATTGTAACAAAAACATTCACTTTGCCCAATGTCAAGAAATTGCTAGGAAAGATGTTGAGAAAGCCTTTGGTGTGCTTCAGAAACGCTTTGCAATTGTTTGTGGCCCTGCCGAATATTGGAGCTCCAAGGTTTTATGGTGGATCATGACTTGCTGCATCATAAGGCATCTTCGATCCCCAATAAACCTTTAGAGAAGGAAAATAGGCAGCTAACCGCATCTAACCGATCCGTCAAACCTTGGAAAATTTTACTAATGATAAGAAGAAGAAAAATAGGCAGTGTATTCGGTGTTAGACAAGTAACAGCCCAGCCATGTTCACCGCGATCAAGCAACCACATGAGGCTGTCCGAGGAAGCCGAGCAAGAGCCGCCAGAGCAGTTGGCTCAACGCCGGGAATGCCGTCAGCATTGCGCCGCCCCTGAGTGCGAGGAGCGCCCCGGAAGAGGGGCTTGCTGTTGTAAGCCTCGGCTGTGGATGCCGAGAAAATAAAAGGTTGAGAACTTCATAAATGAAGCAAATGGAACTTGTGAAATTCAAATATTCTACCTGCAACTAGAAGTTAAAACTAACATTGAATTTGTAGGCCAGTAGAACCGAGTATAGCAGAGCCACTTGTACTGTACCGAGGCGGCAACATCATGAGAACATGTCTAATTTGAACGACAAACTTAAGTTCGGTAGTCTGAACCATGAGCTGCTTGCTGAAATCCGCTTGGGCCAGGCTAAAATTCATGGGAGTTTAGTAATTAGATCAAACGGTTTATAGTTTCCCAAAATGCACCGTGGCATTCGTCGCAAAAAATTGCACCATGGCATTGCTTCAAATTGTCATCCCATGATCAAAAAGTCAATTCATCAGCGAAAATACACTGATCTTCTTTTCTTGTTTCTAGACCACATTGCTCACCTCCAACTATTAGGGCGTCGATCCGCAAACCTCTTGCAACCTAGAGATCGTACTACAATAACACTATATGATATACATCAATCAACTCTAATTTCACCACAAGTATCCGTGAGTTAATTATTCGATATGCATCAAACAATTTTAAATTTATCATATTGAATCCAACACAAATAACTTCAAAAATTACCGCAAATTTCTATCGGAGAAAGTAGAGTAAATAGCATAAAGCTACTACTTTACAGGTTAGGGTTCCAAAAAACTACCAAATTTATTTTTTTCGCTAATAACTACGAAGTTAGGGGTCGGCTGTTCCAAAAAACACAAAACGCTCGGTGCTTTACAATTGATCATCATTATGACAGTTGGGGCCCGCATGTAAGAAAACTGATAGAGTGGACTATTAAGTTGCACGTTATGACAAATGGGACCCATGTGTCAGCCTCACAAAAATCCCCAATACAAAAAAACAAAACCCCTAATTCCATGTGTCGGCCTCGACCCTACGGAATCGAGCGGCGTCAACTGCTGCGACCCTTCATTGAAGCTTGCTGGAAGGAGGTCGCTGACCGCTGGCCTCTCCCCTCCATCCTCCATCATTCTAGAACGGGAGGAGCCGGCTAAGTGGAGGGTGGAGGCGCTCCGACGTCGGGTGGAGGCGCTCCGGCATCGGGAGGAGCCCTCCTTGTGAGCCGTAGGAGGGGCTGGCGAGGGAGCTTAGCCTCCACCTCCTGGTGCCCCAAGCTCTAGGTGGTCGATGTCGATGCGGGGCAGGGGTCAATGTGGCGATGCGAAGCGGTTGCCGGTGACGTGCTACGACACGGAGCAGACGGGAGTTCTGGTGGCGGCGTGGCAGTTCGTGCGGCGGCCCATCCCGCGGTTGGACCTGGCTTGGCGTGCGGCAGGTGGTGGAGGTGGTGGAGAAGGGAGAGAAGAAAAAATAAGAGGAAGAAGAGAGAACTTACATGTGGGTCCCACATGTAAGCTAACGGTCAAACAAAACAGTCAAACAAATAGAATGTTTAGGAGTGGGTCTGACCTATCAGAAAACGGCTTAAATAGCTAACAACGAGCGTTTTGTGTTTTTTTGAAACAGCCAGCCTCTGACTTGGTAGTTATCAGCGAAAAAAATAAATTTGATAGTTTTTGGGAACCCTAACCTGTAAAGTAGTAGTTTTATGCTATTTACTCGAGAAAGTAGGATGAAGACATATATCAACCTATGTGCCTAGATTACCTCAATATCACTACGAGAATCCGCAAGTTGAATACCGAAACATATATCAAGTGACTCAATAGAATACCCCATTGTCACCACGGATATCCACATGTAAGACATACATCAAGTGATCTCTAATCCAAAATATTAAATGTGATAATAATGAAACCTCAAAAGGCAAGACTCAATTCATCACAACAAAAATAGAAAGGGAAGAACATCATATGATTCCATTATATTAACAAAGCTCATGGTACATCAAGATCGTGTCCTATAAATATCATGAGAGAGAGAGAGAGATCAAACACATGGCTACTAGTACATACCCTCAGCCCCGGGGGTGAACTACTCCCTCCTCGTCATCGAGACTGCGGGATGAGGAAGATAGCCTCTGCTGATGATTTTCCCCTCTAGTAGGGCATTGAAAAAGGGCTTCGGATGAGATATCTTCGGAACAGAGCCTTCTGGCAGCGGTCTCAAAGTGCTAGGTTTCTTTGTAGGGATTTCTGGATTTATAGGGATTTTCAGCGTTGGAATCACGCTAATAAGAGTTACGAGAGGCCCACGAGCTCGGGTGGCACTCCCTAGCCCCTAGGGTGTGCGGGGGTGAGCTTGTTACCACCTCATGGGTCTTCTGGTCCTTACTCGAAGGTTCGACGGTCTCTTATGTTCCAACATAAAAATCACCGTAAATTTTCGTGACACTTGGACTTCGTTCGGTATGGATTTTCTGGAAAACCAATAACATGCTGAAAACAACAATTGACACTGGGCACTGGGTTAATAAGTTAGTTCCCAAAACTCATATAAAAATGCATCAAAACCATATAATTTTTTTGTAAACATGCTATGAATACTTCATAAATTCTAGACATTGGAGACGTATCACCCTATGCGTGCTGGAACAAGCCTCATGCTCTGCCAACACCAATTCGGTGTGTGAGCACGGTCCTCACCCATGGTGATGCTGGCATGGACCAGTGACAATGGTGACGCCGGCTCGTCGTCAGTCACGTCCTCCATTGAGACGTCCGCAACGCCGGCCTCTGTCTGCCCACCGTCCTGCCAGACGGTTGCAATGGCGGTGCTCTCTTCTTTCTTCTTAGACGAGAGGCTATCCCAGATGGCTTTGGAGCTCGAGAAGGCCATGGCAGACGTGGTGTAGAGAGGAGAAAGGGAATGGAGGATGATGGATGGGCCGGGGTTATGGCCGGGCATGCGGTTTATATAATGAGTGGATGACAGGGCAATCGGCGAGGTGATTAATGGTGGACGGCAGACGGACGGACGAGTGATGCCGGCTCATTGTTCCTTGGCAATCGCACACATGTTTAATGTAGGCACGCAGTCGAACGATCTGTCGTTTGAACGCGGGGCAGCCGCATGCACAGGGAAGCGGCGAGGGTGGCGCTCTCAGCTGGCGTGCCATTTCAGTAGTGAAGCGTTGTGAGAGGTCGCGTCGCTCTGAGCCGACATGAATGCGGCACTGGTGCACTGGAGCGGCGCTAACCTTTCTGGGCCAGAAAGCATGTGGGCGCGGGAGAGGGGTTTTTGGTGGGGCCAGGTTAGTTAGACGCGGTCGACAACTGTCCGAACGGCTGCAAAGCCCTTCAATCTGTCTCCGGATTGTGGGAAAAAAGTACGTCCAGACCATCGAACGGATTGATGCAGACTCGCTTTGGATGACAAAGCACGCTCGGAAGATGCCCTTAGTCGCATTCTTATCAAATTGTTGTAGCAGCTGGCCAGCCACTGTGTTGTAAAAAAAAAGGAGGAAAAACACATGTAAATTTTGTTTGGGTTAGTTCTTTTGTTCCTTCGGAAAAAATTGAGCAAGTACAGATCTGAGGTCGTAATGGTCGAAGCATGTGGCATTCGGCATCGATTTTCCCTGCAGTATTTCGAAGGGAAATGTTAAGAAAAAAATAAAACATACGGTAAAGCGTGGTCGGCAGGATTCGAACCTGCGCGGGCAAAGCCCACATGATTTCTAGTCATGCCCGATAACCACTCCGGCACGACCACTGCTTGCCATTGTCCTTCTCACAGGATAATAGAGCGGTCGGAAGTTATTGAAGATTACCTGAGGAAGCCGAGCAGGAGCCGCCAGAGCAGCTGGCTCGACGCCCGGAATGCCGTCAGAATCGCGCCGCTCCTGACCGCTGAGTGCGAGATACGCCGCAGCTAGGAGGCCCATGGCCTCGGATGCCAGCCAGACGCTTGGCTTGAGGTCAGGGCCCTCCATTGCTACAACTCCTACTGAGCAGCACACATCAACCTGAGAAGATAACAAGTTCAGAACTTGACGTGTAAGTAAATGGAGCTTGAGAAATTCAGAGATGCTGCCTGCAACTAAGGTAGTCAAACTGAACTCTGAGCTGCTTGCTAAAATCCGTTTGGGCTAGCTAGTTCACCACAGCTATTACTGCTCGTACTCCACTGCAAACACCCCACAATAAATCAAGTACGCGTGGCGTGGCAGTCAACTCTGATCAGTAAGCTCCACAAATCTTGAACTAGAAGAATCTAAGCACTCGGCATCCAAAGAGCAAATCGATACCACGACGTGGCAGCGGTTCTTGTTTCGAGGGCAACGATGGTCAATCGGCGAGGACTTTGGGTAATTTTGCTCGGCGTGGTTTATATACTAGTAATATGGATGGATCGAAGGAGTATTAAAGATTAAACAACACGGTAATGTTAATTAAGTAGAGTTGTACCATGCATGATAATATCCAAGCCATGGTTCTAGTGTTAGGATAAATATTATTTGCACTAAGCTAGCAAGTATATAAGTTACAACTCTGAAGGGCGTAGCCACATTGAAACATAGTCCCAACCCGTCGTGTAGTATCCTGTCCTGACCATCACCGATACTCTGGTCTTCCCGACAGAACATGCGGTTACCGTATTCCAGTGCCACCGTGTACACTTCATTGCCACGCAACTCATGTTCTCTAGAGCGGGTAGATTTCGAGTATTAGATGTGGTTTCTCTCTAGATCGCGGCGTTCGGTGCCCACAGGCACGTGCACCGCCTTAGTCCTGGTTGGCCCTAAGAACAAGGCATACTCACCAAAGCTCTTCACCTCAGCCCACTTGTGCTAGGGTTTGCATCGACAAGCATGAAGACCTTGAAGAATGGCTCGCGGTCGGGCAACCATCGGGTCCTTATTGCCATCGATGGCTCCCCATGTAGCTCAATCATGCAACAACCATATGAACTGGGGTCATGCTTCATGGTGGGGCCATGCCGCCTTCGGACGGCTAACTGGTGGGTAAATGTGATCACGAGCTTCCCTTCTTCCTTGGTGTTGAATTTTTTTTGATCAAAGAAGGGCTTGCCCCTTCCGATTTTCATTACTGAAAACCACACAGTTCTACAAAGAGTTCGAAAGTAAACGAAAGAAACCAACCGGACTCCACAGGATCAAATAGCTAACCGTCAGACCGAATGCAAACTACCCTGAGAGCCAATACATCAACGCAGAAGCAAAAGTAGCAGTAGCAAGGAGCCAGGGATCATCTACAGGAACACCAAACATCAGGTTCACCCCCCGCATGAGAGATTTTCTTCATTTCAATCTAGCAACATTGATCCTCCACCCTTGCTTGGCTGTGAACACTTCATTTGCTGCCTGTTCTAGCACCCTTGCTCCCAGCTCCAACGTTTTTCTTGGCGACTCCTCTATCTGCAAGATAGCCCAGTCAATTACCTGCACATTAGCTTGACAACATATAAATGATCATTTATCCTTTTTTTCTCAAAGATAATTGCATTTCTACTTTTCCAAATTGACCAAAGCAGGGCTGAAATCCCCACCAGCACCAGTTTCTTATTATCTTTGTTAAATTTTCTAATCCAGTTTTCAAAACAATCTTTCACACTAAATGGCACAGTTTTAAAACCACACACACATCTGACCAAACTCCATAGCAATGAAGCAACCGAGCAAGAAAAGAACAAATGATCAATTGATTCATCTTTCCCACATAAAACACATATTTTCTCACCCTTCCAACCTTTTTTAAGCAGTACATCTCTAGTCAGGATGCTCTTTTTATTGATCAACCATAAAAACGCTTTCAGTTTCGCAGGCACTTTAATCTTCCATAAGTATTTCTGCGGGAATTTTATCCCAACAGCTATCAATTTCCTATACAAGGATCCCACAGAGAATTTATGATCAGCAGTGAGGGTCCAGAGGATTTTGTCCTCCCCTTCTTGCATTTGAATTTTCTCACATCTTTTTTTGAGACTGTTCCAAAGTTCCACAGTCTCTCCATGCAGGGTTCTTCTAAATCTAAATCCATGCCAACCTTCTTCTGAATTTAAACTTGACCAAGTTCTCATCGGGGTATGTGAGGCCGGAGAGATCACCGTCGCAGAAGGCGAACATCTTCTTTGTGCCAAGTTGTTATGGTCCATCCACTGACACTGCCTTTGCCAACTTTGCACAATGCAATTTTGAGCCTATCATCGGTGATGGCGGCGAGGATGCAGCCGTTAGAGGAGGTAGGCCTCGAGGAGCCTATCATCGGAGAAGATGATTTTCGCGACGGGATTTTGCCTTAGATGGCTCGGCCTCGGTGGGCGCACGGGCATCTCGGCGCCGGAGAAGAGGTTCACGAGCGTGAGCTCGCGGTTGTCGAAGGCGGCGACCCAGCCACCATCGTGCGAGCCGACGAACAACTTGTACTCCACCTTGGTCGGGACGCGCGTGACCCAGGCGTAGTCGGGCCCGCACAGGTGCTTCCTCCCGCTGGACCGGTTGCTGCACGGCGAGAGGAGGGAGGCAGGCAGGTAAAAGTAGTAGCTAAAGTACAAGTCTGAATCCTCCCTAGCTTGCGCAGTTGTATCTCCAAGTCTTGTGTAACGCCGAGTCTCTCTCGTGCTCGTGTGTCGTCTCGGGCACGAACTCGGGCAAAGGCGCGCAGCAGCTGCTGGACTCTGTCAACCGCGACGCCTTCCACGTGTTCGACGGAATGCATGCATATCTGAGACACGCATGCCCATTGAGACGCATCGACGTCAGCGGATGAGCGAGGAAGAAGCAGCAACAGCAAGGCATGCATGTATATCGTCCGTCTGGCTAGCTAGCCCGTGTCTCGTGGAGCTCGGTGGTGACAAGCAGCAACAGCATAACAGAGGCTGGCGAGAGCTTGACGATGCCCCAAATCCATGTTTTTTTTCTCATACAAAATTTTGAACATCTGGAATATCGAGACGAACTATTCAGAAATTGTATGATGAACTTTTAACAATTTAGGAATAACATGTCAACTTTTACAAACGTCGAACAAGTTGAGCCCCTTTTTCTACTAGACGTCTCACCATGGTAACCAGGTTTCATTACCTCTCCGGTATTATGCTTAATAGGAGTATAAAATAGTTGCTAAAACCTTGGCGTGATCCAAATCGGAGCTGGTAAATCTAGCCAAGAATACATGCATGGCCATGCATCCTGAAGTTTCTGCATATTCCTCTCCTTGACATTCCAAATACCCAGGTCCTCTTTCAATGTTGGCTTACATTTAAAACGGTCATCCGTGAGGTAAGCGCGGTTTGGTTTGAACGCCGGAAAGTCCTTAGTGGGAACATACATGACATTGTTGTACCCGAGGAATAGCGCATGGTCTCCAATATCCCGTAGCTCCACCAACTTCTGCCTGCCAGTGTCAACCTTGAAAATGAAGAGCTTCACCGTAGTGAACTTATAATATTCTTCAAACAGCTCACTGAACTTGTCGTCGTCATATTCGTTGGCGAAATCTACACCACCTTCATCGACCATATCTTTGATTGGAACATCTGCGCAATTCCAGATCCTCCAGACTTGCTGAAGTTCACCTGATGGGGAGAATGCGAGATACTTGGTAGGGTTGCCCCAGGCTGATACGCCACGCATGATCATCGTCACCATCGGTAAAGGCCCATTGAGATCTAACGTGTAAACAGAACTACCACAACCTAGAGCGTAGAACAAGCCGTCCTTATCATTGTAAAGAACATCTATAAAGCCTTGGTCGCTAGGGAGCAATGTCCACTGCTTGTCACCGGGCCTAGCAAAGGAGAGCCTCCACTCGTTTGGGGTATGCACGATTACAACGGTGCATGCGGCTATCTCGGTGGCAGCGGAGATGGCAACACAGATATACCCCGAATGCCAGGCCCAGGTGATTATCGGGGCGAGGGATCTATTCTCCAGTCGATCCTTCAGGGCACGCTTATGGTCGTGGTCATAGCGACTCTCCCCATGGTAGATTGTCACGGACGATGGGAGCGCCGCCTGAGAGCCAGTAATAGGGTTGAGAAGGTACGGGTCCCCGGACTCGTCGGTGGCGAACACCCAACCGTGACAAGAGGAGACAAATCCCCGACTCTCGTCCGGGGGCCGTGGGAAGGGGACGCGGAACGTGGCGTTGCTGGAGGGGTAGTACATGGTGGCGATGTTAGGCCCGTACTCGTCGCAGGCGTATAGCAGGCAAGGGGCCTGCTTCGGCGAGGGGAGGCGGAGGCGGCGAAAGGCCTTGTAGGCGTAATGCCAGGACGTGCACACGGCACCGGATCGGATAATGCTGGGGACATCCAGCACTGCCATGATGGTCAGGAGGAGGTCCTCCGGCAGGCCAGACCAATCGGCGGTGCCATGATGGGGAACAATTAACCACCTCTGAGGCGCGTGGTTCTTGATCGCTCCGGCTAGTGCGTCAACGGCGGAGATGGACAAGGCTGCTCCCATGGTGTGGTGTATAGTATGGCTGGTTGTTGATGAGGATACAGACCCGGGGTAGGGTCATAGGCATGACCTATACGTCCTACCCAAGGTCACTACCTTGGAAAACGAAAAGACCAAGAGTCAACAGAAGAGCGCCAGCCAAGTACGTCGAGTGCAATCCACTCGACGGTCACATCACTCAAGGTTACTACCTACCGTCACTCGACCATAAGGAAGGTCACTCGACCACATCGAAGACCGGGAGTCGGAGGAGCACACAACGGCCAGATAATTACACCTTAGCCTTCATGAGCATTAAGAGTACTTAATACTAGCGTTACCAGTAATGCCCCTTACTTTATGTACATTAGTTCCCTTGTAATGGAGACGGGCTGAGGTCCCGGCGCACTCTATGTAAGCCACCCCCCTCCTCTAGCACAAGAGTTCACACCCTCTGTAAACATCACACACATAATCCAATCGACCGCCTCCGGGCACCGAGACGTAGGGCTATTACTTCCTCCGAGAAGGGCTTGAACTCGTAAACCTCATGTGTACATCTTCGCCATAGCTAAGATCTTGCCTCTCCATACCTACCCCCCTTTCTACTGTCAGACTTAGAACCACGACAGTTGGCGCCCACCATGGGGCAGGTGTCTTAGCGACTTATTGGTGAAGTTGCAAGTTTTCCCGGTCATCATCATGGTTTCCGGCGGCGAGATGGTTGAGGGCCGCGACATTTGTCTCGGCGCGCTCGTTTTCGTCGCCGACGACTCGGCTTGGCTTCAGGAAGCTCCCCTCGACGTTGACGCGCTCCCCGTTCGAGGGGCGACGCACTTTCGCGCGTGCGTTCGTGGCGTCCTTCTTTGGCAGCCGTCGACTCAGTACAGTCGGCTCCGATGGTGTTTTCTCTCCCCGCTGTTCGCCGTCGCAAGCGTTCCGGTCGATCGCGGCTTTAGCGCTGGGTGAAACACGTGGTGGCTCAGCGCTCGACCACCCATAAAGTCACGGCAATCGAGCCCGACGAAACCCTCCACGGCCTGTTCGATCTGTCGACTAGCTCCGTGGAGACTGCATCCGAGTGCGATAGCAGCGATCCTGCGGCCGAAGTCCTGATGGTCAATGGTCCTCACAGCCCACCCGGGTTCCGCCGCGAGGGCGACGGAGACGGAGGCGGCAATCCGTCGCATGTCCATGAGGAATACCGACTCGAGCCCCTCTCTTCAGAGTAGAGGGAAGAACTTCATCGCCGCAACATGGATGCACTCCATACGCCCATCGTTGGAGAAACCCCCAAGGCTCGGGCCTTGGAGGAGGTGCGCCTAGCCAACTTGGCTGAGCGCACTCGACTGGATAACCTTCAGCGCACTCTCGACGAGCGTGCCCAAGAGCGGGTCCATGAATCCAGTCGACGATAGCTTTTCCCGCCTCCACCTAAGGTATACCGCACTCCGATTCAGAATCTCACAGCCGCGGCCCGAATAGCAGAGTCGATCCAGCCTTCCAAGTCAGAAGCTGGCAGAGGGCTGATGCAGATCCGGGCCCTGCTCAGGGCAGCAGGAGAGCAGAATACAACAGTATCTCAGTCGCGGAATAGGACTCACAGCAGATCCGTTGCAGTGGACACGGTTCAGTCGGCTCACAGCCCAAGATCGCCTCCACGGCGTGAAGGTTGTGGGCAGTATGATCATCCACTCGACCGTGACAATCGTCGTCGGGGACCCATGCCTCCTCCGAGGAGTGCGTCATATGTGCCTCGGCGGAACGATGATAGGCGTCGTCACAGTGGTGAGCGCAGGAATTCAGTCGACCCAAGGGAACCGGGCTTCGACGCGAGGTCTATCCTCGTTCAAGGCCTGGTCGACCGGAACAGAGCGCACAGAGAAGACCCTGACAGAGATCGTCCAAGTGGCAGCCGAGTGCATGTTTCTAGTCCCGAGTGTTTTAGCAGAGCCATCAGGGTAGCAGTGATACCTCCCAACTTCAGCTGGCCTTCGGGGTCAGTAAGTTCACCGGTGAATCCACGCCTGAAACTTGGCTTGAAGATTACCGGGTGCTGTGCAGATTGGGGTCGGTAACGACGAGATAGCGATGAAGCATCTCCCTCTTATGTTGGAAGGGTCGGCCCGAGCATGGCTGACGCAGCTGACTCCGGGCAGTATTCACAGTTGGGAAGAGCTACCCCGAGTGTTCGTGAGAACTTTCGAGGGCACGTGCAAGCGACCAGGAGGATTGCCCGAGTTGCAGCACTGTGTGCAGAAACCGAATGAGACTTTGAGGGAGTTCATCCAGAGATGGTCCACTTTGCATCACACCGTCGAGAATGTTTCAGAGCATCAAGATGTATGTGCCTTCAAGGAAGGCGTCAAATACAGGGAGTTGTTCTTGAAATTCGGTCGAACTGGGGATATGACTCTGGCTCGAATGATGGAGATAGCCACCCGGTACGCTAACGGGGAAGAAGAGGATTGACTCCGTAGCGGGAAGAGCAAACCAGTCGGCCAAGAGGCCGGTGGAGGTAACTCCAGTTGGAAACAGAAGCGTAAGGCCGAGTCAGTGGCACCTGGAGAGATTGCGGCAGTGAATCAAAGACAGTTTAAGGGAAAACCTAAGGGGCCCTGGCCCCCTAAGAAGAGGCTGTAGTCGGCCAAGAGGCCGGTGGAGGTAACTCCAGTCCGAAAAAGAAGGGAATGATGTGCTGGATTTGCCGTGCCACATCCACATGAAGAAAGATGAGGAAGGTAATCTGATTTACCCGAAGCATACCACCCGGCAGTGTCGACTCCTGATCCAGCAGTTCCAAGGGAAACAACCCAATGAGAAGGAGAAGGAGTCGGACCAAGGTGAAGATGAAGAGGAAGATGATGGTTATCCCAAAGTCAATTCCACTCTGATGATATTTGCTGATGTTGAAAGCAAGAGTCAGTTGAAGGTCATCAACAGGGAAGTGAACATGGTTGCTCCCGCGGCGACGACCACTTACCTGAGATGGTCTCAGACACCATTACGTTCGACCAGTCTGACCCCTGCTCGCGTCGCCACCCCTGGGAGGCAAGCTCTGGTAGTCGACCCCGTGGTTGGAGGCACTTGAGGGAGTCCTGGATTAGGGGGTGTCCGGATGGCCGAACTATGACCTTTGGCCAGACTCCCGGACTATGAAGATGCAAGATTGAAGACTCCGTCCCGTGTCCGGATGGGACTTTCCTTGGCGTGGAAGGCAAGCTTGGCGATACGATATGAAGATCTCCTCCCATTGTAACCGACTCTGTGTAACCCTAGCCCTCTCCGGTGTCTATATAAACCAGAGAGTTTTAGTCCGTAGGACGAACAACAATCATACCATAGGCTAGCTTCTAGGGTTTAGCCTCTCTGATCTCGTGGTAGATCCACTCTTGTACTACCCATATCATCAATATTAATCAAGCAGGAGTAGGGTTTTACCTCCATCGAGAGGGCCCGAACCTGGATAAAAATATCGTGTCCCTTGTCTCATGTTACCATCTGCCTAGACGCACAGTTCGGGACTCCCTACCCGAGATCCGCCGGTTTTGACACCGACATTGGTGCTTTCATTGAGAGTTCCTCTGTGTCGTCACCGTCAGGAAGGATGCCACACCCCATCTTTAAAGATGGCGTTGTTGCTAAAGGAGCTTTGGCTGTCGGCCAAACCCTCCGGCTAGGCAGGTTTTTGATGACCGCCTGTTCGGCCGCCGCGCCGACGATGACCTCTCGGGCCATCGAAAGCAATCTTCACATCAGCTCGGAACTCGCCGAGCAGTTAGATCCGATGGAGCTCTCTTCCCTGAATGAGCTCCTGGATCGCATTGCCGCTCTGGGAGTCGCGACAGATTATGGCCAAATTGGGCTTAAACCCGATCAGAGAGAGATCGACTCTCCTTAGGTCACCCACCATGTTGAAGTGCTGGAAGAATAATGTGGCGCATCTTTGCCCGCTCTAAGGTCCAGATGTGTCCGGATTCCCGACCCCTCCAAGCTAGATACCCGCGGAGGGGAGGATGTTGCCCAAGTCCTGAACCCAAAGTCAGGCAGCAGGCCTGATTCATTGAATAATGTCCAAGAAAGCAAACTTCCGAATTCGGAAACTTCTTGGCCCCTGAATGTTTTATCGGGCAAGGTTCCGGATTTAAATCCACCCGCCCACCCAATTATAAGGGATTTATCCCAAATACGGCAAGTGCTCGGGGAAACAGTACACCTCTATTGGGCCAGATTCCTCCTGGTGATGAACATGATAAAGAACTGCCATGAGGAAGAAGCAATTTTATTCTTCCGTAACAACTGTACGGACATCAGAATCCACAACGCCATAAGTTGCCGCGAAATTACATGCTTCGCCGACTTGACATCCATAGTACGAAAGTACTGTGCGACAGAAAGTGTTCGGAAAACCGAAGATAAATTCTGGGACAATCCGACCCTGAATACAACACGAGTCCGAAACAAAAGGGCGCATCATCGCCAGGCACCTGAGCCAAACATCAAAAAACAAAAACCCTCTATAGGGTATGAGACCGTACTGGAGGGATGGCTCAATGGACCCTATAAAATTCACAGTTTAGGGGACGTCACACCAACTCACAGCCTTAGAGCATGTTGGATACTCCGGCAGGTGGCCAGAAGTGGCGAGGAGCTTCTAACTCCAGAATCCGAAGAACACCACCCCAGAAATGCCAGTACGGTGTCGACAGTCTTCGAGACCTTCACATCAAACAATGCAAGGAAACGAACCCTCCACAACCTTACCGAACTCTACCAAGTAGCAACAATAAACCCATGGAGTGACACGGCTATTACTTTTAAGGGACATTTACATCTATGCCCTTAACTCGAACCCACTACTCAATTTTGCCCCTAATTTTTAGGTATGCTCAGTTTTGCCCCTTCGTCGTTAGTGTCACTTATAGAAATGCCCTTTTGCGCCGTTATCGTCTGGTCAAAGAACTTTGACCACCCAGAAAAAATAGCAAAAAAAAATCAAAAAAATCTGAAATTTTGTGGGATCGAAGATAGTCATGTCCGCAAGGCGCGTGCAAATTTGTGTGCCGTTCGGACACCCTGAGAGCTCGTGGCAAAGGAAATCATAAATTTTGTACGCATGTGAACAGTAAATTCGAAAAAATAGAAAAAAAATCAAAAAATATGAAATTTTGGGGAACTGAAGATACTTAGGTGCACAAGATGTGTGCACATTTTTGTTGTGTTTGGACATCGTAGGAGCTCGTGGAGAAAAAAATAAAGTTTAGCTCCTACGAGCTCATACGGGCTCATACGATGTCCAAACACAACAAAAATGTGCACACATCTTGTGCACCTAAGTATCTTCAGTTCCCCAAAATTTCATATTTTTTGATTCTTTTTCTATTTTTTCGAATTTACTGTTCACATGCGTACAAAATTTATGATTTCCTTTGCCACGAGCTCTCAGGGTGTCTGAACGGCACACAAATTTGCACGCGCCTTGCGGACATGACTATCTTCGATCCCACAAAATGTCAGATTTTTTTGATTTTTTTTGCTATTTTTTTCTGGGTGGTCAAAGTCCTTTGACCAGACGATAAGGGCGCAAAAGGGCATTTCTATAAGTGATACTTACGACGGAGGGGCAAAACTGAGCATACCTAAAAATTAGGGGCAAAACTGAGTAGTGGGTTCGAGTTAGGGGCAGAACTGGAATTGGCCCTACTTTTAATGCCAGTGACGAACCTAAATTCTGGACAACCCGAGAACCAGCCGCATTGGTCCTCAGTCCGATAGTGGACGGCTTCCGACTTACAAAGGTACTCATGGACGGCGGCAGCGGACTTAACCTCATCTACGAGGAAACCCTGCGAAAAATGGAAATAGACTGGAGCCGCATTGAGCGCAGCAACACAACCTTCAGAGGAATAATACCAAGCCGGGAAGCGTGCTGTTCAGGGAAAATCACACTGGATGTGGTGTTCGGCACGCCGGATATTACAGATCCGAGGAAGTCACATTTCAAGTGGCCCCGTTCAGCAGCGGATACCAAGCTCTGCTAGGGCGAGAAGCATTTACAATTTTTCAAGCCATACCCCATTATGGGTACATGAAGCTCAAAATGCCTGGACCCAACGGAATCATCACTCTTGCAAGTGATCCGGACACAGCGCTCCACGCCGAAAACAAGACAGCCGCACTGGCCCTAGAGGCATTATCCGAAGCCCTAGCGGCCGAGGAACTAACTGCGTTGCGCTCCACGGTGGACAGGGACGATGTGATACTAGATAAGAGATCCAAGTCCACCTCTTTCAAACCAGCGGACGAAATAGTCAAATTCCAAGTCCATCGAACGGACCCCACAAAAATGACCTCCATCGGGGAATAACTAAACCCCGATGTAGACGCCGCACTCAGAGAATTCCTGCGAGAAAATTGGGATATTTTTGCCTGGCACCCTTCAGACATGCTAGGAATCCCACGCAGGCTGGCTGAGCACAGCCTGAACATCCTAAAAGGGTTTAAACCTGTTAAGCAGACTCTACGGCGTTTGTCCGAACCCAAGAGACAAGCCATGGGAGAAGAGCTAGCAAAACTACTGGAAGCCGGATTCATCAGAGATATAAAACATCCGAACTGGCTAGCAAACCTGGTAATGGTATCAAAGAAGGACAAATCCTGGCGCCTATGTGTCGATTTCAAAGACCTAAATAAGGCCTGCCCAAAGGATCCTTTCCCACTCCCACGAATTGATCAAATCATCGACGCCACCGTAGGACACGACTCATTGTGTTTCCTCGATGCATACTCTGGCTACCACCAAATCAAGATGGCAGAGTCAGACCAAGCCGCAACGGCATTCATCACCCCATACGGCCCATTCTGCTTCAACATGATGCCCTTCGGGCTCAGAAACACCGGCGTAACATATCAGCGCATGATTCAGACATGTCTGGCCAACCAGATCGGCAAAACAGTTGAAGCATACGTAGATGACGTGGTCGTCAAAACCAAACACGTCGATACTCTAGTAGACGACTTGAGGCTCATGTTCGACAATCTCCGAACATACGACATTAAGCTCAACCCGGAAAAATGCGTTTTCGGCATACCAGCCGGAAAGCTCGTGGGCTTCATCGTATCCGGTAGAGGAATTGAAGCAAACCCAGCCAAGATCCGAGCTCTATCACAATTGCATACCCCAAAAGACCTCAAACAAATACAAAAATTGACAGGATGCGTGGCGGCTCTAAGCCGCTTTATCTCCCGCTTAGGAGAAAAGGCATTACCCCTCTATCGCCTCCTGCGGCGCACCAAACACTTCGAGTGGACAGATGCCGCCACGGCCGGACTCGAAGAAATAAAAGCCATACTGGCAACAAATCTGGTCCTGGCCGCGCCCAACACGGGCGAACCAATGCTATTATACATCGCGGCAACCCATCAAGTTGTAAGCGCGGTGCTCGTCGTCGAACGAGAAACGGATGGACACAAGTTCCCTCTCCAAAAACCAGTTTACTACGTGTCCACTGTCCTAACTCCATGCAAGTCACGGTACCCGCATTATCAAAAGATAGCATACGCGGTGTTCATGGCATCCCGGAAGCTGCGACACTATTTTCAAGAGTGTTCAATAACAGTGGCATCCGAAGTACCTCTTAATGATATTATAAACAACCGCGACGCAACGGGCCAGATTGCCAAATGGGCCATCGAGCTCCTCCCGTTCGACATAACTTACAAGCCAAGGTGAGCTATTAAGTCGCAGGTTTTGGCCGAGTTCATCGCCAAATGGACTGAAGCCGAGCTCCCTAAAGAGTACGGCGCATACTCCAACTGGATCATGCACTTCGACGGCTCCAAAATGTTGGTTGGCCTGGGGGCTGGCGTCGTTCTGACGTCCCCAACCGGAGATACAGTCCAATACATACTTCAGATAATGTACACAGATTCCAACAACGCAGCCGAATATGAGGCCCTTCTACATGGTCTCCGGATGGCAGTCTCCATGGGCATTCAGCGCCTCGAGGTCCGCGGGGATTCAAACCTCGCAATATCCCAAATAAATGGAGACTTTGACGCCAAGGATCCGAAAATGGCAGCTTACCGCAACGCCGTCTTAAAGATGTCAGCTCGGTTTGAGGGGCTCAAATTTCATCACATAGCCCGGGAGAATAACCAGGCAGCAGACGTGTTGGCACGCATCAGCGCCAAGCGCGATGCTGTCCCTCCCAACATCTTCCTAGAGAGGTTGTTCAAGCCATCCGTATCATGGGAGGGAGAGTTCGGAAACAATAGCCCGGACACAACCGCACTGCCCCTCACCGAACACTCTGACACAGTTGATGGCTCCGCCAACGAAACAACACCGTCTGCCCACACAATAATGGCAGTCATTGCCCCGTGGACAGAACCATTCCTAGCCTAGTTAACTAGGCAGGAACTCCCCGAGGACCAAAACGAGGCCCACTGCATAGTGCGGCGATCTAAAGCCTACAAAGTCCATGAGGGAGAGCTTTATAAGAAAAGCACAACCGGAGTCCTTCAAAGGTGTATCTCCGAAGAGGAAGGGCGAGACCTTTTGGCTGAAATTCATGCCGGACTTGGCGGGCACCATGCCGCAGCCCGGGCCCTTGTAAGCAAGGCCTTCCGTACCGGATTTTATTGGCCAACGGCCCGGGCAGACGCTCGGGACTTAGTGCAGCGATGCGTCGGTTGCCAGTTATTCGCCAACCAAAGCCATATGCCGCCTACCGCCCTACAAACTATACCCATTACCTGGCCTTTTGCGGTCTGGGGGCTTGACATGGTCGGACCCCTTAAAGGAGGAACCCACAAGCAAAAATATCTACTGGTCATGGTGGACAAATTCACCAAATGGATAGAGACCAAGCCTGTAAAGACGGCCGAATCCGGACCGGTGATAGACTTCATATCCGGGGTCGTACACCGTTACGGCGTCCCCCACAGCATCATAACTGACAACGGCACAAACTTCACGGCCGATGAAGTCAAAGCCTGGTGCAAAAACATGGGCATTAAGCTCTACTACGCTTCAGTCTATCACCCTCAAACCAATGGTCAAGTCGAGCGAGCCAACAGTCTCATTATGAGCGGCATCAAACCCAGACTAGTGCGATCCCTCAAGGAATCCAACACGCACTGGGTAGAGGAGCTTGACTCTGTACTCTGGGGGCTGTGGACCACGCCGAATCGCACTACCGGATTCACACCATTTTTTATGGTATACGGCGCAGAGGCAGTACTGCCATGCGACATAATTCATGACTCACCTCGAGTGCGCATGTACGAAGAAAGAGAAGCCGAGCTCGATTGGCAGGACAGCTTGGACGCATTGGAGGAGGAGCGCGATGTGGCAAAAGCTCGTTCCACATTCTATCAACAGCAGGCTCAAAGATATCATAGCAGAAAAGTACGGGCCAAAACTTATAACGTTGGCGAACTAGTTCTACGCCTGCCGGACAAGAAAAAGGACAAACTAAAGCCCAAATGGGAGGGTCCCTTCATAATCTACCAAGTACTGACTGGTGGAGCGTACCGTCTGCGAAAGGCATCGAACAACCAACTCGAGCCGAACCCATGGAATGCAGCACGCCTACGAAGATTCTACGCCTAGCGCCGGACTCCGTGTTCGTCTCCTTCCTCTGTCCCCTGTTTATTTTTATTTTTATTTTTTCACATTAGCTGTCCGGGATTTCGCTCCCTCTCCCTACCTTTTTTCTCCCAAGCCCTTAGAGGCTTGCATGTGTGTTGTTCGCACATACTTCATGCGCCACCCGCGCTCATCATACGTGGGGGCTTCTTTATCAGAAGTTTATATAGAACGGGCTTCTTTTATTTCTCTTTCTTCTCTTAATCTCCTATCAAAAAGCCCTTAAGGGCCTACTTGCGTATTGTTCGCACACACTTGATGTGCCATCCGCACTCATTATACCTGGGGGCTTCTTTACCAGAAGCTTAAATTATAAGGGCTTTATGCCCAGCACATGTGTCAAGCTTCCACATGTACCTTTTATTCGCCATTATATGCATCGATATGACTTAAGTTTTGGCCAAGCTGGGTTGCCTGGCTCCTGTGCTTACCCCTACGTTCCCGATTGTTCGGCTAGGAGGTAAAGGGAGCACCTCTGCGATTGTTACTGCCGGGTCAGCCGGATGTGTACCTCAGACTGGGTGAAGCCGAAAGCTAGCATTCTTAAGGGAATATTCGGTCGGTGACTTGAAAGATGATTTTACCTACTTATTTATCTGCCCCCAGATGTTTTTCTGCTTTTTTCGCAGTCCGGACATGCACTTTAGGGCATGCCACCCCCAGAGGAAAGGAACCCTTAACGGAACTATTCTCCCTGGAAGATGTTTCTTACTAACCATGTAATATAACATAACTAGTTGGGCACTTGTCTGCTAAAGCAATTATGACCCCTACGCCTTGTCTCCATGCATGCCCCTGTTCTTACATAATCGAGAGGGTATTCAGACACACTCCGGACTATAGGGTCCAGAGGTCGAAGCGAAAAGGTCCGCAATGACAAACGATCTACAATCCGGCTAGAAGGCATTTTTCATGTCACTTTAACTTACAGAGTCAATCTGACTCGGTATATTCTTCTTCAATACCATCCAACAGGCGGTCTAATTTACAGTCCTGTTGGGAATACTTTGCAGCCAGCTCTACCTGGCCATATACTAAGCTGACAGGGATCTCCTTTCCATCAGGACCCATAGGGCCGACCTCGGCCATGTGGTTTGGGTCAGCCTTTGTGTACCGAGTCTTCACCATGGCCCAGGCCTCCCTGGCACCTTGACGGCAGGACGATATCTTCCACAACCGGAAGCGCTGCTGCACTCCCTCCAGCTTCTTTGTAAGCTCCCCAAGGCCTTCGGGCATGGAGAGGGGATGGCCACATAGCCTGAATGACGCTCTGCATTGCCTGCTGAACTCATTCGTGCAGTTGCAACAGCTCGGGAAGAAGGTCTCCCGTTGAACCGGGCATTTCCTCTGCAGGACGACCTGTCAGCAGACCTATAGACATAGCTCTGTTAATCGACTTCCTCACCGAATTCTTTATTCGAAGATACATTCAAGCACTTACTAAAAATGCCGCGTCTAAGTCGCCGATTCTCCTTTACGGAAGCAGACAGCTGAATACGAACATCCTTTAGTTCCTCGCCCAGCTGGGTATTGGCGTCTTGAAGTTTGTTCTTCTCTTGCCTCACCCTCGTCAGCACGCTCTCGCCAGCCTTTAGTTAGCGTAGGAGTTGTTGCTTGTCCGGATTTACTCCGGCCCCATCTGCACTATTATAGTCAGAGTTGCACACCTGATGCACTTCATAATGGAATTATCTTTCGAAGCATATATTACCTGAGGGCGTCTTCTTGGCATTTTCTGAAGTGGCCAGTGCGGCCTCGAGTTGGGCCTTGCACTCTTCAAGCTCCTGGGACAGTTGCATATTCTTCTTTGTAAGACACTGCATAGCACATGATCCTTAAAACAGTTATCTTCACTGTTTCAAGTCTCGGGGGCTACTGACATATATAACCTTCAATTTTACTCACCTGTATGTCTTTTACATACTGCTCTGTGGCTCTGGCTAGACCATTTTGAGCGGCACGGAGATACACATCTCCTGTATTAAAGGCGTCCAACGCCTCTGGGGAAAAACATGTGTCACGAAGTACATTCCGGCGACGCCTGTGGTTCAGGGCACTCTCCACCTCTGAATTGGTGGCAGATAGCCCGTCTGTGTCCTCTGTCGGAGGAACGCTCGAGGTGCGCCCCGTGCCCGTCTCCGCTTCCGGACCCGGCCTTGAACCTTGGCCGGCGGCTATAGTCCGGCGGGCTCTCTTCTTTCTAAGAAAATCATGAGCGTTAGTAAGACTCAAGGGCGTAAACCCTAGGCGTTAAATTTGCATGCCGTACCGTTGCGCCGGAATCTCGATCTGGTCCGCACTTCTTTTTGACCCGCCTGGCTTCAGTGGCCCTTGTTGGCTGCCCACCGTGGGCTCGGCCTTCCGCCTCAAGGATTTACCCTGCGAAACAAAATGCTATTAGTTCACGACATTCAAGATAAAGCATGGGTGGATCTCCTTAAAAATACTGGGACTTCGGTCTCGGTTACCTTTGAGGCTGGAAGTAGTCTGGGATAGTCGGCTGTAATGGCCACTAGGGTGTTATCCCTACTCAATTGATGAAACACCCCGTCAATTAACTCCACACATAAGTCCGGATCCTCTTGGTAGTCCGGATCGAGGGACCGTTCCGGGTCCTCGGGTTGTGGAGGAGGGCTATTTATCTCCTTCATAGTCTGGCGCAGCTCCTGCGTTAACATTGTTAGACTAAGTACTCAATTACGAGAATCTCAAAAGCGGGTCGGCAGGTGTAAATGTTTGCTCACCCAACTGGGAGGATTGTACATGGAGAATCCGCCCTCCGGGTTGGCACGGAGGAATTCCTCTTCTTCTCCCTTGTACAAAGCGGATAAGATTCTCGTTAAAGTGGCGGCCAAATCTGGCCCCTTACGACTGCACCAGGTGGCATCATCCTCCCAGTTGAAATCCCACATGGGGTGGCCTCTGTATTGAAGCGGCTGCACCCCTCGCGTAATGCATATGGCCATGACCTTGATCATGGTCAGTCCGGAATGAGCCAACAACCTTATCCGGCTCATCAGGTAAAGGACGTCCCTGTCAGTTTCCCTCTGAGGGTTCCACGGGCGCCAGCTCAGGCGCTCCATCAACGGAGCATTATTGAACTTAGGAAGGCCGATCCGTATAGGGTCCGGCAGGGGGACATCATCTATATAGAACCACTCCGAGGGCCAGTCCTTGGACGTCCTCTTTGGGGTACCGGATAGATATCCGGTACCGGCGATGCGCCATAGTTCGGCTCCGCCCACTTGATAAATAGACCCCTCCTGAGAACAGGGCACGAGGCAAAACAACCTCTTCCACAGTGTGAAATGGGCCTCAACGCCCAAGAACAGTTCGCAGAGGGCCACGAAGCCCGCAATGTGCAGAATGGAGGCGGGCGTGAGGTTGTGTAGCTGGAGGCCGTAGAACTCCAGCAACCCTCGGAGAAACGGATGAATTGGAAATCCAAGTCCTCTCGTCAAATAAGGGACTAGGCATACCCGCTCTCCTTGAGAGGGATTGGGGACGCTCTCCGCCTGCTCTCCGCCACTATAGGTAGCAATCCCGGCTCGAACTGGGACCATATATGCTGGGGGAAGAAGCCCCTTGGACTAAAGCACTACTAGCTCGCTATGCGGGACGAAACACCGCCCCCAATCTCAAGGCCAAGGGCTGGAGAGGCGAGAGGAGGAGCTGCACCGACCGGCCATGGTGGAATGGATCTCTGTCGAAGGCACTCTGATGAAAGCTCGCGGAGGGAAGATGGTGTGAATTGGATCTAAATCCCCGTCTCTTTTATGGGCGGTTCATTAACGCAACCGGGGGGTAAATGAAAAAATCCCATGGCTTTTCGCATTCGTTTGACACGTGGAAGATGGTCATTATGGGGCACAGAAGCCAAGGAGGGCAGCACGCACTAGAAGCCGGATACTATTCGACGGGTACAGAGAATTTGAAGGAGAACCGCCTTGCAATGCCGAAGACAACTTGCACGCCGGACTTATCGTCATTGAAGCCTGGTTCGGGGGCTACTGAGGGAGTCCTGGATTAGGGGGTGTCCGGATGGCCGGACTATGACCTTTGGCCGGACTCCCGGACTATGAAGATGCAAGATTGAAGACTCCGTCCCGTGTCCGGATGGGACTTTCCTTGGCGTGGAAGGCAAGCTTGGCGATACAATATGAAGATCTCCTCCCATTGTAACCGACTCTGTGTAACCCTAGCCCTCTCCGGTGTCTATATAAACCGGAGAGTTTTAGTCCGTAGGACGAACAACAATCATACCATAGGCTAGCTTCTAGGGTTTAGCCTCTCTGATCTCGTGGTAGATCCACTCTTGTACTACCCATATCATCAATATTAATCAAGCAGGAGTAGGGTTTTACCTCCATCGAGAGGGCCCGAACCTGGGTAAAAACATCGTGTCCCTTGTCTCCTGTTACCATCCGCCTAGACGCACAGTTCGGGACCCCCTACCCGAGATCCGCCGGTTTTGACACCGACAGCACTCGACTGACCAAAGTACTGATGGACAGTGGCAGTAGTCTGAACATCCTCTACACTGAGACCTTGAAAGGTATGGGCATTCCGATGTCCAAGCTTAGCGAGAGCAATATGAGTTTTCATGGTGTTATTCCTGGAAAGAAAGCCGAATCACTCGGCCAGATCACCCTCGACGTGGTTTTCGGTGACTCGAAGCATTACCGTAAGGAGAAGTTGACATTTGAAGTCGTGGATTTCCAGAGTGCCTATCATGCCATTTTGGGCAGGCCAGCCTATGCACGCTTTATGGCTCGACCATGTTATGTGTATCTCAAACTGAAGATGTCTGGCCCCAAAGGTGTGATCACAGTTACAGGCAATTGGCAGAAGGCTGAGGAATGTTTCCAGAAAGGTTCCAAGATCGCCAACGAATAGATGGCAGCAGTTGAATTCCAAGAATATCAGAAGAATGCAGATCCGAGTGATTTGCTTAGAGCCAAGAAGCCTGCCACATATTCTGCATTCTAGTCGACTGGTGAGACGAAGCCAGTTCATATTCACGCGATGGATCCCAATGCCGCACCGACTCATATATCAACGACGCTCGACAGCAAATAGGAAGAAGCGCTCATTCAGTTCCTCCGTGAGAACTGGGACATCTTTGCATGGAAACCTTCTGACATGCCAGGTGTGCCCAGGGGACTGGCCGAGCACCGTTTGCATGTCGACCCCAAAGTAAAACCCGTCAAAGAGCACCTTTGGCGGTCCGCCGTGCAGAAGAGGAAAGCAATTGGCGAAGAAGTGGCTCGACTGTTGGCAGCAGAGTTCATCCATGAAACTACCACTCCGAGTGGTTAGCCAATGTAGTCATGGTTCCTAAGAAGGATGATTCACTTTGTATGTGCATTGATTTCAAGCATATCAATCGGGCCTGCCCGAAAGATCACTTCCCTCTCCCTCGCATCGATCAGATTGTTGACTCGACTGTGGGGTGTGAGCGCTTGTCTTTCTTAGATGCGTATTCCAGATACCATCAGATCCGACTGTATGGTCCCGATGAAATAAAAACAGCCTTCATCACCCTGTTCAGGTGCTTTTGCTATGTCACCATGCCTTTTGGTTTAAAAAATGCCGGAGCCACATTCATGAGAATGATTCAGAAGTGTCTGCTCACTCAAATCAGTCGGAATGTGGAAGCATACATGGATGACATTGTGGTCAAGTCTTGCAAAGGTTCCGACCTATTGACTGACCTTGCAGAAACCTTTGCCAACCTGAGGAGGTACGATATCAAGCTTAATCCGTCAAAATGCACGTTCGGAGTTCCAGGAGGAAAGTTACTCAGTTTTCTCATTTCTAAACGAGGGATCGATGCCAATCCAGAAAAAGTTGATACCATCCTCCGAATGAAATGCCCTGTGCGAGTGCATGACGTTCAGAAGCTGACTGGTTGTCTGGCCGCCCTGAGTCAATTCATTTCTCGTCTCTGTGAAAAGGCCTTGCCTCTTTACCGACTGATGAAGAAGTCTGATAAGTTCGAGTGGACTGATGAAGCTGATGCAGCGTTTGCAGAGCTCAAAACCCTGCTTTCCACCCAGCCGGTGCTCGCTGCACCAATCAACAAAGAGCCTTTACTTCTTTACATTGCAGCCACTCGACAAGTTGTCAGCATAGTACTCACAATCGAGCGAGAAGAAGAAGGAAAAGCTTACAAGGTTCAACGCACAGTCTATTATCTCTCTGAAGTTTTGACTCCATCCAAGCAACGATACCCACATTATCAGAAGCTTGTCTATGGAATATATATAACCATGAAGAAGGTTGCGCATTACTTCTCTGACCACTCCATTACAGTTGTTAGCGATGCGCCACTATCCGAAATTCTGAATAACAGAGACGCAACTGGTCGAGTGGCAAAATGGGCGATTGAACTCCTTCCACTAGATATCAAGTTCGAGGCAAAGAAGGCCATCAAGTCCCAAGCAATTGCAGATTTCCTTGCCGAGTGGATTGAGCAGCAGTTGCCGACTCAAGTTCACTCGGAGCATAGGACTATGTTCTTTGATGGCTCCAAGATGCTGAATGGTTCAGGCGCTGGAGTAGTTTTGGTATCCCCCCGCGGAGACAAGCTTAGTTATGTTCTCCAGATTCATTTTGATTCCTCCAATAACAAAGCCGAATATGAAGCACTTCTATACGGGTTGCGTATGGCCATTTCACTTGGCGTCCGTTGCCTTATGGTCTACGATGACTCAGATTTGGTGGTTAACCAAGTGATGAAGGAATGGGATGTCAAGAGCCCAGCCATGACTGGTTATTGCAATGCAGTGAGAAAGCTGGAGAAGAGGTTTGAAGGTTTAGAGCTCCACCATATACCCCGACTGAAATATCAAGCTGCAGATGAGTTGGCCAAGATAGGTTCAAAGAGAGAGGCCATTCCGCGAAATGTGTTTCTGGAACATATTCATTCACCTTCAGTTCAGGAAGATCCTTTCACCGAAGAGGCACCGCAGCCTAAGAGTGCCACAGATCCGACTGAAGTTGAAATCCCAGCCGTGGTTAACTTAGTCATGGAGGTTTTGGTCATCACTCCCGACTGGACGGTGCCATACGTTGCTTACATTCTTAGGAAGGAACTCCCGGAGGATGAAGAACAGGCTCGGCAGATCGTCCGATGGTCTAAAGCCTTTACGGTGATAAAAGGACAGTTGTTCAGAGAAAGTGTAACTGGGGCCTACCAGAAGTGCATCACGCCAGAAGAAGGCCGAATGATCCTCAACGATATTCACTCGGGGACCTGTGGTCACCATGCGTCCTCTCGGACCATCGTAGCCAAAGCATACCGAGCCGGATTTTACTGGCCGCACGCTAACGAGATGGCAAAGGAAATAGTGGACAAGTGTGAAGGTTGTCAGTTTTATTCCAACATGTCCCACAAACCTGCATCAGCTCTGAAGACTATTCCACTCTTCTGGCCTTTCGCTGTTTGGGGACTAGACATGCTTGGACCTCTGAGGACAGGCAGGAGTGGATTTACTCATGTGCTGGTAGTAGTCGACAAGTTCACCAAATGGATCGAAGCCAAGACCATCAAAAGCCTTGAAGCAAGCACAACCGTGAGTTTCATCAGAGAACTTATATTCAGATATGGCGTTCCACACAGCATCATCATGGATAACGGTTCGAACTTCGATTCTGACGAATTCAAAGCCTTTTGTTCCTCCCAAGGCACGAGGGTCGATTACGCTTCGGTCGCCCATCCCCAGTCGAATGGACAGGCTGAGCGAGCGAATGGATTGATTCTCAAAGGGCTGAAGCCTCGGTTAATGCACGACCTCAAGCACGTGGCAGGGTCTTGGGTCGACGAGCTCCCGTCGGTGCTTTGGGGGCTGAGGACAACCCCCAATCAGTCGACTGGATGAACTCCATTCTTTTTAGTCTACGGAGCCGAAGCCATTTTGCCGAGCGATTTGCTCCACAACGCTCCCCAAGTCGAACTCTTCTCAGAAGAAGAAGTAGAGAGAGCTTGACAAGATGCAGTCGACCTCTCGGAGGAGGAAAGAGAGATGGCCTTGATCCGGTCGACCATTTATCAGCAAGACTTACGTTGATTCCATGCCAAGAATGTAAAGGGTCGTGCATTCTAGGAAGGGGACTTGGTTCTCCGAGTGGATCAACAGAAGCCACACAAGCTCGCCCCCGCTTGGGAAGGCCCTTTCGTCATCACCAAGGTGCTCCACAACGGAGCATACCGTCTCTTCAACGTCGAACACAACAAAGATGAGCCGCGTGCCTGGAATGCGGATCTGCTCCACCTTTTCTATTCTTAAATATTTAGACTGATCAGATGTAATAAGAAATACCTTTTAGTTTGGCTATCAAAAGACATAATTTACTTCTTCCGGATGATTGTTGTTTATTTCTTTTGTGTACATTACCTTAGCCGCGAATCTACTTCGCCTAAGACGAAGTGATAAAAATCCTACCAAGTGACGAGTCTGCCTCTCACTCGGGGGCTTAGCTGCAGCCCAGTGCTTGCCTAAGTGATAAAAATCCTACCGAGTGATGAGTCTGGATCTCACTCGGGGGCTTAGCTGCAGCCCAGTGCTCGCCTAAGTGATAAAAATCCTACCGAGTGATGAGTCTGCCTCTCACTCGAGGGCTTAGCTGCAGCCCAGTGCTCGCCTAAGTGATAGAAATCCTACCGAGTGACGAGTCTGTCTCTCACTCGGGGGCTTAGCTGCAG
>NC_041389.1:556120370-556139016 GCF_002162155.2 Triticum dicoccoides
GCCTAAGTGATAAAAAATCCTACAGAGTGGAGAGCGATCCTCCCACTCGGGGGCTTAGCCGCAGTCTTGTACTCGCCTAAGTTTGAAAAAATCCTACCGAGTGGAGTGCGATCCTCCCACTCGGGGGCTTAGCTGCAGTCTCGTACTCGCCTAAGTTTGAAAAAATCCTACCGAGTGGAGAGCAATCCTCCCACTCGGAGGCTTAGCTGCAGTCCCGTACTCGCCTAAGTTTGAAAAAATCCTACCGAGCGAAGAGCAATCCTCCCACTCGGAGGCTTAGCTGCAGCCCAGTGCTCGCCTAAGTTTTGAAAAACCCTACCGAGTGGTGAGTAGACCTCTCACTCGGGGGTCTTAGCTGCAGCCCAGTGCTCGTCTAAGCTTGAAAAATTCCTACCGAGTGGTGAGCGAACCTCCCGCTTGGGGGCTTAGCTGCAGTCTCGTACTCGCCTAAGTTTTGAAAAACCTTACCCGATCGGTCGACTGAAACATCAAGACCATTGTTGGGTGCCTTGCTGATGAGCTGATCAATGCTACTCAAGGATCACCCGATCAGTCGACTGGAACGTCAAGGCCATTGCTGAGTACCTTGCTGATGAGCTGATCAATGCTACGCAAGGATCACCGGATTGGTCGACTGGAATGTCAAGACCATTGATGAGTGCCTTGCTGATGAGCTGATCAATGCTACTCAAGGATCACCCGATCGGTCGACTGGAACGTCAAGGCCGTTGTTGAGTGCTTTGCTGATGAGCTGATCAATGCTACACAAGGATCACCGGATCGGTCGACTTGAATGTCAAGACCATTGTTGAGTGCCTTGCTGATGAGCTGATCTATGCTACTCAAGGATCACCCGAACGGTCGACTGGAACGTCAAGACCATTGCTGAGTACCTTGCTGATGAGCTGATCAATGCTACTCGAAGATCGCTCGATCAGGCGACTGGCCATTCTTCTCCAGAAGCTGCATCAAGCAAACGGACAACAATTCGAGAGAAAAGCGAATTTCATTTGAAGACAGACACAATATATGAGGTGATAAATCCAAAGTTTCTTAACCGCAGAATAAAGTGCTCGGGCACCAAGCCCGAAGGAGTTTTAATGGTTACAAATCCACTCGGCATTTCGAGGCAAATAAAAGTGATGGCATAATGTTTTTAAATCACTCGGCGGGAGAAGGGCTGGCCGGGTCGCAAAAGCTGTCAAGATCGATGCTGTCGGCGATGCGAGTGGCTGCCTCGGGGAAAGTGTCCATGAAGTCCTGGAAGGAGTGCTTCTTGGTGTTCGCCACTTTGAGAGCTGCCAGCTTTTCTTCCTCAGCCTCCTTGCAGTGCACTCGGACCAAAGACAAGGCGACGTCAGCACCACAATGGGCAGAAGATTTCTTCCACTCTTGCACTCGGTCTGCGATCTGATTTAGCCGAGTCATCAAGGACTCGAGGTCTTGAGATATTTCTGCCTGAGGCCAGAGTTCAGTGTCCACTCGGACCATCGCCGCCTTCAGCTGAGCCAGATAGTCGACTGCACCGTCCAAGCGCGATTCTAGTCGAAGCAAGTTCATCGCAACTTCATCTTTCATGGGACAGTTGATAGGGTCGAGACCTGTCTCGACCCGTCCAGTTTCAGCCTCGAAGTCCTGACAGAGTACTGTTTCATCACAACAAACAATGAGTCAACAGTATTGCAAATCTTAGTCGACGACAGTTATTTAACTAAACAGACATACCTTCAAGCTTCAGGACAAGCTTTGCCGCAAGTTGTTCCAAATGAAACTCTAGCTTGCCAGTCTTGGTCCTGAGACCCTACATTTCAGTGGTCAGGTTCTCCTTGTCCTTCCTCAGTTGTTCGACTTCACGATTGGCGTCCGAGATAGCCGTCTTCAATGTCGCGTTCTCGTCCTCCAACTTGCCGACTGAAGCCATCTTCTCGTCCGCAAGCTTCGTCTTCTCGCGTGCTTCCTTCTGAGCTGCCGCCAGATCCAAATACTTCTGCTTCAAAGCTTCCTTCATCCTTGAGGGAGTCCTGGATTAGGGGGTGTCCGGATAGCCGGACTACCATCATCAGCCGAACTATCACCGGCCGGACTATCATCATCGACCGGACTCCAAGACTATGAAGATACAAGATTGAAGACTTCGTCCCGTGTCCGGATGGGACTTTCCTTGGCGTGGAGGGCAAGCTTGGCGATACGGATATGTAGATCTCCTACCATTGTAACCGACTCTATGTAACCCTAGCCCTCTCTGGTGTCTATATAAACCGGATGGCTCTAGTCCGTAGGACACAACAACAACCATTACAATCATACCATAGGCTAGCTTCTAGGGTTTAGCCTCCTTGATCTCGTGGTAGATCCACTCTTGTAAACATCCACAATATCAATATCAATCAAGCAGGACGTAGGGTTTTACCTCCATCAAGAGGGCCCGAACCTGGGTAAAACGTCGTGTCCCTTGTCTCCTGTTACCATCCGCCTAGACGCACAGTTCGGGACCCCCTACCCGAGATCTGCCGGTTTTGACACCGACATTGGTGCTTTCACTGAGAGTTCCTCTGTGCCGTCACCGATAGGAAGGATGCCTCCTCCCGTCTTCAAGGACGGTATTTTCACCAAAGGAGCCTTGGCCGCCGGCCAAACTATCCGGCTAGGTGGTTTTCTTATGACCGCCTGTCCGGCCACCGCTTCGACAATGACCTCTCAAGTCGTCAAAAGCAATCTTCACGTCAGCTCGGAATTCGCCGAGCGGCTGGATCCAATAGAGCTCTCGTCCGTGAACGAGCTCTTGGATCGCATCGCCGCCCTGGGAGTCGCTACAGACTACAATCATATTGGGCTTAAAACCCATCTGAGAGAGATCAACTCTCCCCAGGTCACCCACCACGTTGCAGTGGTAGAGGAACAATGCGGCGACTCTTCTCCTATATTGAAAACTAGTCATGTCCGGGCTCCCGAACCCCCCATGCCGGATTCCCGCGGAGGGACGGACTTCGATCAAGCACTGAACTTAAAGTCAGGCATCAGACCAGACTCGTTGGACAACGTCCAGCAATCCAAGCTTCCAAATTTGGAAACTTCTCAGCCTTCGAGCCTTGAGATGGGTAGGGTTCCGGACTTAATTCCACCCACCCGCCCAGACATATGCGATCTATCTCTAATTCGGCAAGAGCCCGCTGAGACAGTACATCACTACTGGGCCAGATTCCTCCTGGTTATGGACAGGATAAAGGACTGCCGAGAGGAAAACGCAATCTCAATTTTTTGCAATAATTGCACGGACGAGGGAATCTTGAACGCCGTCAGCCGTCGTGAAATTACACGCTTCGCCGACCTGGCGTCCATAGTACGAAAGTACTGTGCGATGGAGAGTTTCCGGACAACCGAAAATAAGTTTTGGGACAATCCGGCCCCGAATACAACCCTAGTCCACAACAAAAGGGTGCATTACACTCAGGCACCAGATACAAAAACCAAAAAGCAAAACCCCATAAAGGGCACGGAACCGTACTGGAGGGATGGCTTAGCGGACCCTGTAAAATTCACAGTATAGAAGGCGCCGTCCCAACACATAGCCTTCGAGCATGTTAGATATTACGGCAGGTGGCCAAAAGTGGAGAGGAGCTTCTAGCCCTGGAAAACCACTCCAACAACATCGGTACGGTATCAATAGTCTTCGAGACTTTCGCATCAAATAATATGCGGAAACGAACAATCCGCAGCCTCGCCGAAGTCTACCAAGTAGCAACAACCAATCCATGGAGCGACACAGCCATTACCTTCAACGCCAACAACGAACCTAAATTCCAAACAGCCCGAGCTCCAGCCGCACTAGTACTTAGTCCAATAGTGGACGGCTTTCGACTTACAAAGGTCCTCATGGATGACGGCAGCGGATTAAACCTCATCTATGAGGAAACCCTTCAAAAAATGGAAATAGACTGGAGCCGCATTGAGCGAAGCAGCACAACCTTTAGAGGAATAATCCCTAGCCGGGAGGCGCGTTGCACAGGAAAAATCACACTCGATGTGGTATTCGGCTCGCCGGACAATTACAGATCCGAAGAAGTCACGTTCCAAGTGGCCCCATTCAACAGCGGATATCACGCTATATTAGGACGAGAGGCATTCACATTTTTTCAAGCCATACCCCATTACGGGTACATGAAGCTCAAAATGCCTGGGCCCGGCGGAATAATCACTCTAGTCAGTGATCCGGACATAGCACTCCGCACCGAAAACAAGACAGCCGCATTAGCCTTAGAGGCACTATCCGAAGCCCTAGCGGCAGAGGAACTCACCGCGCTGCGCTCTACGGTGAATAGGGACGATGTGATACTCGATAAGAGATCCAAGTCCACCTCCTTTAAACCAGCAGATGAAATAATAAAATTCCAGGTCCACCCAACGGACCCGACAAAGACGGCCTCCATCGGGGCACAATTGAACCCTGATGTAGACGCCGCACTGCGAGAATTCCTTCGGGAAAATTGGGACATTTTTGCCTGGCACCCCTCGGATATGCCCGGAATCCCACGCAGATTGGCAGAACACAGCCTAAACATCCTAAAAGGATTCAAGCCAGTCAAACAGGCTCTTCGACGATTTTCCGAACCCAAAAGACAGGCAATGGGAGAAGAGCTAGCCAAACTATTGGAAGCCGGATTCATCAGAGACATCAAACATCCGGATTGGCTAGCAAACCTGGTAATGGTACCAAAGAAGGACAAATCCTGGCGCCTATGTGTCGATTTCAAAGACCTAAATAAAGCCTGCCCAAAGGATCCCTTCCCCCTCCCCCGCATCGACCAAATCATCGATGCCACTACAGGGCACGATTCATTGTGCTTCCTAGACGCATACTCCGGCTATGACCAAATCAAGATGGCAGAAGTGGATCAAGCCGCAACGGCATTCATTACTCCATATGGACCATTCTGCTTCAACACGATGCCCTTCGGACTTAAAAACGCCGGCGCAACATATCAGCGCATGATTCAGACATGTCTGGCTACCCAGATCGGCAAGACAGTAGAGGCATACGTAGACGACGTAGTCGTCAAAACTAAACACGTCGAAACTCTAGTAGACGACTTGAGGGTCACATTTGACAACCTCCGAGCATATGATATTAAGCTGAACCCGGAAAAATGCGTTTTCGGCGTACCAGCCGGAAAGCTCCTGGGCTTCATTGTATCCGGCAGAGGAATTGAAGCAAATCCGGCCAAGATCCGAGCTCTATCACAGCTGGATATTCCAAAAAACCTAAAACAGATCCAGAAATTGACTGGATGCATGGCTGCCCTCAGCCGCTTTATCTCCCACTTAGGAGAAAAGGCATTGCCCCTATATCGCCTCCCCAGGCACACCGAACACTTCGAGTGGACGGATGCTGCCACCGCCGGACTCGAAGAAATAAAGGCCATATTGGCAACGAATCCGGTCCTGGCTGCGCCCAACCTGGGCGAACCAATGTTGTTATACATCGCAGCAACACATCAAGTTGTAAGTGCGGTACTCGTCATCGAACGAGAGACAAAAGGGCATAAATTCCCTCTTCAAAAACCAGTGTACTACATATCCACTGTGTTAACTCCCTGCAAGTCCCATTACCCGCACTATCAGAAGATAGCGTATGCGGTGTTCATGGCATCCCGGAAGCTCCGACACTACTTTCAAGAGTGTTTGATAACAGTGGCCTCCGAAGTACCACTTAACGACATTATAAACAACCGCGACGCAACGGGCAGGATTGCAAAATGGGCCATTGAGCTCTTACCATTCGATATAACTTACAAACCTCGGCGAGCTATAAAGTCACAAGTTTTGGCTGACTTTGTCGCCGAATGGACCGAAGCCGAACTCCCTAAAGAGTACGGCGCATACTCCAATTGGATTATGCACTTCGACGGCTCTAAAATTATGGCCGGACTGGGGGCTGGCGTCGTATTGACGTCCCCGACCGGTGACACGGTCCAATACATACTTCAAATAATGTACACAGACTCCAACAACGCAGCCGAATACGAGGCCCTTTTACACGGTCTCCGGATGGCAATCTCCATGGGCATTCAACGCCGAGAGGTGCGCGGGGATTCAAACCTCGCAATATCCCAAATAAATGGAGACTTCGATGCCAAGGATCCGAAAATGGCAGCATATCGCAACGCTGTCCTAAAAATGTCAGCTCGGTTCGACGGACTCGAATTCCATCACGTAGCCAGGGATAATAACCAAGCGGCCGACGTATTGGCACGCATCGGCGCAAAACGTGACGCTGTCCCTCCAAACATCTTCCTGGAACGGCTGTTCAAGCCATCCGTACTATGGGAAGAGGAGTCCGGAAATAACAAACCGGAAGCAGCCACACCAACCGACACAGAGCAATTTGACATAAACAGCGATTCTGCCGCTAAAATAACACCTTCAGCCCACGACATAATGGCCATAATCGCCCCGTGGACAGAACCATTCCTAGCCTACTTACTTAGGCAGGAACTTCCCGAAGACCAAAATGAGGCCCGCTGCATAGTTCGGCGATCTAAAGCCTACAAGGTCCACAAGGGAGAACTTTATAAAAAAAGCACAACCGGAGTCCTTCAAAGGTGTATCTCCAAAGAGGAAGGGCGAGACCTCCTGGCTGAAATTCACACCGGACTAGGCGGACACCACGCTGCAGCTCGGGCTATTGTAGGAAAGGCATTCCGTACAGGATTTTATTGGCCAACCGCCCGGGAAGATGCTCAGGACTTAGTCCAAAGATGCGTCGGCTGTCAGCTCTTTGCCAATCAGAGCCATATGCCACCCACCGCCCTCAAAACTATACCCATTACCTGGCCGTTCGCGGTCTGGGGGCTTGACATGGTTGGACCACTTAAAGGGGGAACCCACAAGCAACGATACCTATTGGTCATGGTGGATAAATTCACCAAATGGATAGAGGCCAAGCCAGTCAAAACGGCAGAGTCCGGACCAGTGATAGACTTTATATCCGGAGTAGTACACCGTTACGGTGTCCCCCACAGCATCATCACCGATAACGACACGAATTTTACGGCCGACGAGGTTAAATCATGGTGCAAATATATGGGCATTAAGCTCGATTACGCTTCAGTCTATCATCCTCAAACCAACGGTCAAGTGGAACGAGCAAATGGTCTAATAATGAGCGGCATTAAACCCAGATTAGTGCGGTCCCTTACGAAATCAGGCACGCACTGGGTAGAGGAGCTCGACTCCGTACTCTGGGGGCTGCGGACAACGCCCAACCGTACTACCGGATTCACACCATTTTTTATGGTGTACGGTGCAGAGGCAGTTCTGCCCTGCGATATTATTCATGACTCACCTCGAGTGCGCATGTATGAAGAAAGAGAAGCCGAGCTGGATCGGCAGGACAGCTTGGACGCATTGGAGGAAGAACGCGACGTTGCCAAAGCTCGTTCCGCATTCTATCAGCAACAGGCTCGAAGATATCAAAGCAGAGAAGTACGGGCCAAGACTTACAATGTTGGCGAACTAGTTCTACGCCTGCCGGACAAGAAAAAGGACAAGCTCAAGCCCAAATGGGAGGGGCCCTTCATTATCGATCAAGTCCTGACCGGCGGAGCGTACCGTCTACGAAATGCGTCGGATAACCGACTCGAGCCGAACCCATGGAACGCAGCCCGCCTCCGAAGATTCTATGCCTAGCGCCGGACTAAGAGTTCGTCCTCTTCCCCTGCTCAAATTTTTTATACTTCAGCTGTCTTTTATTTCTCTTTCTTCTCTTAATCTCCTATCAAAAAGCCCTTAAGGGCCTACTTGCGTATTGTTCGCACACACTTGATGTGCCATCCGCACTCATTATACCTGGGGGCTTCTTTACCAGAAGCTTAAATTATAAGGGCTTTATGCCCAGCACATGTGTCAAGCTTCCACATGTACCTTTTATTCGCCATTATATGCATCGATATGACTTAAGTTTTGGCCAAGCTGGGTTTCCTGGCTCCTGTGCTTACCCCTACGTTCCCGATTGTTCGGCTAGGAGGTAAAGGGAGCACCTCTGCGATTGTTACTGCCGGGTCAGCCGGATGTGTACCTCAGACTGGGTGAAGCCGAAATAAAGCATTCTTAAGGGAATATTCGGTCGGTGACTTGAAAGATGATTTTACCTACTTATTTATCTGCCCCCAGATGTTTTTCTGCTTTTTTCGCAGTCCGGACATGCACTTTAGGGCATGCCACCCCCAGAGGAAAGGAACCCTTAACAGAACTATTCTCCCTGGAAGATGTTTCTTACTAACCATGTAATATAACATAACTAGTTGGGCACTTGTCTGATAAAGCACTAATGACCCCTACGCCTGGTCTCCATGCATACCCCGGTTGTTTCATAACCGAGAAGGTATTCGGACACACTCCGGACTCTAGGGTCCCGAGGTCGAAGCGAAAAGGTCGGCAAAGACAAACGATCTAGAATCCAGCTAGAAGGCATTTTACATGTCATTTTATAATACATTGTCAAATTGATTGACTGTATTCTTCCTCAATCTCGTCTAACAGGCTGTCTAATTTACAGTCCTATTGGGAAAACTTAGCGGCCAACTCTACTTGGCCGTATACTAAACTTACAGGTATCTCCTTCCCATCGGGCCCCATAGGTCCGACCTCGGCCATGTGGTTGGGATCCGCCTTCTTGTACCACGTCTTTACCATGGCCCAGGCCTCCCTGGCACCTTGGCGGCAGGCCGAAATCTTCCATAAATGGAAGCGCTGCCGCACTCCCTGAAGCTTCTCCGCAAGCTCCCCGAGACCCTCGGGTAAGGAAAAGGCTGGCCGTAAAGCCTGGATGACGCCGCTCATTGCCTGCCGAACTCGTTCGATCAGTTGCAACAATTCGGGAAGTTGATCACCCGTTGATACGGGCATCTCCTCTGCAGGGCGACATGTGAGTATACCTACAGACATATTTTGTCAATTGACTTCCTCGTCGAACTCTTCTTTTCAAAGGAGTTCGCTCAAGCACTTACTATAGATGCCGCGACGAAGCCGCTGATTCTCCTGAACGGAGCCAGACAGCTCGTCCCGCACGCCTTTCAGCTCTTCTCCAAGCTGGGCATGGGCATCCTGAAGCTTGTTCCTTTCGTGCTGCACCTTATGCAGCACCCTCTCGCCGGCCTTCAGCTAGCGCAGAAGTTCTTGCCTGTCCGGATTTTGTCCAGCAGCACCTACAACGTCATTATCAGACTTGCGCACAGGCCAAACACTACTTATCTTTTTAAATAATGTGTTACCAAGAGAGGTCCCTGTGTTTCCTCCTGCGGCAGCGAGTGCGGCCCCAAGTTGAGCCTTACACTCTTGCAGCTCCTGAGACAGTTGGGTATTCTTCTCGGTAAGACCCTGCGTTTCATATGATCCTCAAATCAGTTAATATAACTACTTTAAGTCTCGGGGGCTACTGGCATATATAACTATTAAATTCTCTTACCCGTATGTCTTTTACATACTGCTCCGTGGCTCTGGTCAAACCATCTTAAGCGGCACGGAGGTGCGCGCCCCCTGCGTTAAAGGCGTCCAACGCCTTAGGGGAGAAGCACACGTCACGAAATACTGTCCGGCGGCGCCTATGGTTCATGGTGCTCTCCACCTCAGACTTGGTGGCGGACAGTCTGTCGGCATCCTCCGTTGGAGGAGCATCCGGCTCGCGCCTTGCGCTCGCCTTCCCCTCCGGACCAGGCGCTGGAGCTTGGCTAGTAGAGGCCGGATTGGCAATCTCTGCGCCCGCAGTCCGGCGGGCGCTCTTCCTCCTATAAATGTCATGAGCACTCAAACGCTTCCTAGGAACGTTGCTCTAAATAATGAATTGTGAGCTATACCTTTGCGGTGACGTTTCAGTCCGCGCCGCGCTCCTCTTCCGCCTACTGGTCTGGACTGACCTTTGCTGGTCAGCCACCGCGGGCTCGGCTTCTAGCCCTAGGGGCGCCTCCTGCACAGCGCCATCATATACGGTTGTCAGAAATAAGCAAGGAAGAAATGATGGTGTCAGGACTTCGTTCGCAATCACCTGGGAAGCCGGATATAGTCCGGGATAGTCAGCCGTGATGGCAACTAAAGCATTGTCCATGCTGAGCTAGTGGAACACCCCGTCGATTAGCTCCACCATTATGTCCGGATCCTCTTCGGAGGCCGGATCCCGGGATCTCTCTGGATCCTCGGGTTGCGGAGCTGGACTTAGCATGTCCTCCACGATCCAGCGCAGCTCCTGCGTCGAAAGAAGAACACAATATAAGAAACTTAAGTTTCAAAAAGCATGGGTCGGGCATGCAGAGTGTTCGCTTACCCAAGGCCGGGGATTATTCATGGAGAACCCATTTAACGGGTTCGTCCGAAGGAAATCCTCCTTCTCCCCCTTATACAGGCCGGTCAGGATCGTCACCAGGTCTTCGACCGAATCCGGCCCTTGGCGGCCGTGACGGGTGGCATCGTCCTCCCCGTTGAAATCCCACATGGGGTGGCCCCTGTATTGTAGTGGCTGCACCCCCCGCATAATGCATGTTGCCATGACTCCAATCATGGTCAACCCGGAATGGGCCAGTAACCTTATTCGGCCCATCAAATGATGGACGCTCTTGTCTTCCTCCAGTTGGGGGCTCCGCGGACGCCAACTAAGGCGTTTCTTCAGAGGAGCATTGCTGAACTCCGGGAGGCTGATCCGAACAGGGTCCGGCAGCGGAGCGTCTTCTATATAAAACCATTCGGAAGGCCAGTCTTCGGACGCCTTCTTAGGGGTTCCGGATGGATATCCGGTCCCGGCAATGTGCCATATTTCGGCGTCGCCCACTTGATATATGGACCCCTCGTGAGAGCGGGGCACAAGACAGAACAACCTCTTCCACAGCGCGAAATGGGGCTCGACGCCCAGGAACAGCTCGCAAAGAGCTACGTAACCCGCAATATGCAGGATTGAGGCGGGCGTGAGGTGATGAAGCTGGAGTTCGTAGAACTCCAGGAGCCCGCGGAGGAATGTATGTACAGGAAATCCGAGCCCCCTTATCAGATAGGGGACGAAGCATACCCGCTCCCCTTTGTTGGGACTTGGGGTAGCCTCCGCCTGCTTCCCACCTTTGTAGGTGGCCAGCCCGGCTCGAACCGGAACCATGAAGGCCGGAGGGAGATATCCCCCCGCTTGGAGCTTCACCAGATCGTTGTGTGGAACAGAGCATCTCCTCCAATCTCCCGGCAAAGGGCTGGGAGCGCGAGAAGAGGAGCCGCGTTGACGGTCCATGATGGAATGGATTCTTGGTCGAAAGCGCTTTGATGAGTATTCGCGGGAGGAAGATGGTGATTTGGATCTGGATTCTTGCCTCTCTTATAGGCAGATTATTCGCACAACTAGGGGGTAAAACATAAAAGACACCCTGGCTTTTCGCATTCGTGCGATGCGTGGAAGAAGACCATTATTGGGCATGGAAGCCAAGACGCGCAACATTGATGAGGAATCCGGACACTGTTCGGCAGGTACATGGAACTTGAAGGAGAACCCGCCTTGCAACGCCGAAGACTATACACACGCTGGACTTATCGTCATTGAAGCCTGGTTCGGGGGCTACTGAGGGAGTCCTGGATTAGGGGGTGTCCGGATAGCCGGACTACCATCATCAGCCAAACTATCACCGGCCGGACTATCATCATCGACCGGACTCCAATACTATGAAGATACAAGATTGAAGACTTCGTCCCGTGTCCGGATGGGACTTTCCTTGGCGTGGAGGGCAAGCTTGGCGATACGGATATGTAGATCTCCTACCATTGTAACCGACTCTATGTAACCCTAGCCCTCTCCGGTGTCTATATAAACTGGATGGCTCTAGTCCGTAGGACACAACAACAACCATTACAATCATACCATAGGCTAGCTTCTAGGGTTTAGCCTCCTTGATCTCGTGGTAGATCCACTCTTGTAAACATCCACAATATCAATATCAATCAAGCAGGACGTAGGGTTTTACCTCCATCAAGAGGGCCCGAACCTGGGTAAAACATCGTGTCCCTTGTCTCCTGTTACCATCCGCCTAGACGCACAGTTCGGGACCCCCTACCCGAGATCCGCCGGTTTTGACACCGACAATCCTCTCTAAAGAAACAACACTCTTCAGACGGGACTGAAGTTGGCGATTTTCACTACGCACATATGTTTGTGTGAATTCACTCGGTTCAAAGAGACTGAAAGAAAAACCAGGGCGAGCGTGAAGCTACAAAGTAGACAAAATGGCCGAGTGATTACCTCCCATGATGGCTGTTTCTTCTTGAGCTTTCTTCAGATTCTTCTTCGCAAGTTCGAGGTCAAGTTCAACACTGATATGCTTCTTCTTTAATTTGGTGAGACGAGCTCCAAGATCACAAGACCTCTGCAGCCAGAAAGACACACATGTCAGTCGACACATATAAGCAACAGTGAAGGAAAAGATTTACTCTAAGACTACTGCCGAATCAAATATTCAACAGTAGTCTCGGGGACTACACCCAGTGGGTGCACTTAGCATGCCCCCATTGGATCAGATCGATACTCATCAGACCTCAGTCGACTGCCAGCAACCGACCATGGTCTCGGGGACTACACCCAGTGGGTGCACTCGACGTGCCCCCACTGATTCGGAAAGTGCAAAATCGAAGATTTCTTGAGTTCTAAACGAAGGAACACCCAGTGGGTGATCATATATAAAGCAACGTTCAAAAGTTCAGTGAGAAGTTTACTGACCTGGACATTGGTCTGAAGGGCAGTGCTGGCATTGTAATCTATCTGACTAGCTTCATGCATCACTTTCACCTGCTCCATGACAAGATTCTCCTGGCGAAGAGCTTCCCTAGCGGCACTCGGCGAGTCGTCTGGAGTTTGATATGTAGCAAAGAGGGATGGCTCCAGAGGGGTCAAAGTAGTGGCCGGGTCGGATGAGTGGAGTTGCGCCGGTGCAGCAGGCGTCTGTGCAGTCGACCCCGACGGACGATCAGTCGTCAACGGGTTAGCAAATGTGACGTTAGTCCGAGCTATCGCCTGAGGTGCCAGTGTCGACTGAGGGATTTGGACTTCAAGTCTCCTTCTGCTCGAACCTCCACTCTTCTTATTCCTCTCCTGTAGAGGCACTTCTTCTTCCTCGTCATCAGGAAGCACAACGATGTCTTGCGGAGCTACATAAGAAGAGAAGTATCAAATTTTCAGTCAATCGACGTCCCACTCAGTTAAACAGGACTGGGTTGGATGAACTTACCAGCTCCTGAGGTGGCTTCTTCGTCTTCTGGTGCCTTGTTAACGTCCATGTCAGTGGCAGCAGAGGCGGGGCTAGAAGGACACAAGAATTAGTCAGTCGGATCGAGAGAACCTTCAGTCGACTTACAGAAACGCAAACAAGATACCCACCCTGAGGCGACGGGGACGTCCATCTTGATTCGCGGCAATGTCTTTCGGGTCTTGGAGGGGGCGACTTTAGGCTGCTTAGCCACATTCTCCGTCGGCTCCAGAGTCGACGTCCGAGTGTGTTTCTGGGTGGTGGCACTCGGAGCCACACTCTTCACACGACCGCCGGATGGATTGTGTTGCTGCTTGGATCGACGCTCGAAGCGCGGCAGCGAGTCGACCTCTTCCTCCTCGTCCGATTCCTTGCTCTCCTCCTCCTCCTCTTCATTCGGGGATTCCCACTCTCCACTCTCCTCCGTGCTACCCTCCCCCTCCTGGTCTGGCACCAAGGCCTGTTCGTCGTTGGGCATTGAGTGCATCTCAGTGAATACCTGCAAAACAAATTGATCAAAAAAAGATTCAGCCAACATCGAGTACAGTCGGAACGCAAGTGGAAAACAGTCGGAGCGGAACATGTACCTTGTCGGGTGGGTTGTCACTCCCGAAAGGGACAACTCGCCTGGATCCTCTAGGGTTGTCTTGATTGCCCGTGATACCCTTCAACCACAAGGCCACGGTGTCGAGCGACACTTCTTCTGGATGGACCCGAGCAGTGTCGTCCAGTCCGGAGTACAACCACATCGGGTGATCACGAGCCTGAAGAGGCTGGATACGCCGACTGAGGAACACCTCCAGCAAGTCCAAGCCAGTGACACCATCATTGATGAGCTGGACCACTCGGTCTACTAACATCTTTGTCTCCATGGTCTCAGCAGCAGTAACCTTCAGTGGAGCGGGGGTCTGGACGTGGTCGAATGAAAAAGGAGGAAGACCGGTCGACTGACCTGGAGCCGCAACGTCCTGGCAGTAGAACCAGGATGATTGCCAACCCCTAACGGATTCAGGAAGGGTCACAGCGGGAAAAGCACTCCTATTCCTCTTTTGGATACCTAGGCTACCGCACATCTGGATAACGTGGGTCTTCGAGTCACTCGACTTCGCCTTTTTCACCGACTGAGAACGAATGGTGAAGATGTGTTTGAAGAGACCCCAATGCGGTCGACACCCTAAAAAGTTCTCGCACATCGACACAAACGCGGCTAGATACGTGATGGTGTTGGGGGAAAAGTGGTGGAGCTGTGCCCCGAAGAAGTTCAGAAACCCACGGAAGAAAGGGTGCGGAGGAAGCGAGAAGCCCCGGTCGACATGAGTGGCAAGCAAGACACAGTCACCCGGTCGAGGTTGTGGCTCCGTCTCCCCCTTCGGCAGCCTCGTCGCCCCCTTTGCAATCAGCCCGGACTCCTCCAGGTCGGCCAGATCCTCCTGCCGGATCGAAGACCGGATCCAATCACCTTGGATCCAACCCGGCGGCAACCCCGAGCGCAACGACGATCCATGGCTCGGTTTCTTGCCCTTCGCCGCCCCCGTCGCCTTCTTAGCGTGCTCTAGCGCCGCCGTCTTGTCCTTCACCATGGTGAGAAAGCGGCGGTATCAAAGGCGGAGGCGCTTGACGCGGCGGAGGAACAGAGAAGAAAGAAGAAGAGGCAGGCGTGCACAGTGCAAGCGCCCCGGCCCTGTCGCCTTATAAAGGATCACTTCCGAGTGACTGACGCGTGGGGCCGAGCAATCCCGTCAAATCCTGCTACATTTGCGCACAATGAACATGGCGAAAAATGCGGGGCGATGATCAAGGCGTCGCCGCTTATCCGGGGCCCCTTTTTTCGGCGCCCTCCTGCACACGCGCTCCCCGAAATTTCGTATCCCACGGAATCCGGGATCCCCCGCGGGCAATCGCGCCCGAGATCTCGCACTCCAACGCAACACTCGACACACGAGGTCATCAATTCAATCGACGGCTCTCTGAATGGATCAAGGCAACCGACTCAACACCGAAGTACCAATGCAGACGTTCGGTCTAGCAGAAAACACTCGCGGACATACAAATCTCGGGACAGGTCCAACTTTGTCTTACTTTCCTCTCACGCCTTAATCCATTCGGGGGCTACTGACGAGGATACAGACCCGGGGTAGGGTCATAGGCACGACCTATATGTCCTACCCAAGGTCACTACCTTGAAAGACGAAAAGACCAAGAGTCAACAGAAGAGCGCCAGCCAAGTACGTCGAGTGCAATCCACTCGACGGTCACATCACTTAACGGTTACTACCTACCGTCACTCGACCATAAGGAAGGTCACTCGACCACATCGAAGACCGGGAGTCGGAGGAGCACACAACGGCCAGATATTTACTTCTTAGCCTTCATGAGCATTAAGAGTACTTAATGCTGACGTTACCAGTAACGCCCCTTACTTTATGCACATTAGTTCCCTTGTAATGGAGACGGGCTGAGGTCCTGGCGCACTTTATATAAGCCACCCCCTCCTCTGACACAAGGGTTCGCATCCTCTGTAAACATCACACACATAATCCAATCGACCGCCTCCGGGCACCGAGATGTAGGGCTATTACTTTCTTCGAGAAGGGCCTGAACTCGTAAACCTCGTGTGTACATCTTTGCCATAGTTAAGATGTTGCCTCTCCATACCTATCCCTTTTCTACTGACAAACTTAGAACCACGACAGTTGTGTCTCGCGTGGATCGCTGGTTGTGTGCTGCTGTAGGCTGGCAGCTCCTTGTATATAAGAACCGGCTGACAGCTAGTCCGAGTCGGCCGGTAGTAAGGCAGTTAGACTTGTGTGCGGTGTTACTTGTGATGGAATTAAGCACGGATTAATTGTGTAAGATCGAATTATGTACGAGCCCTAGTCCTATTTAGCTATCCATCGCGTGTGTGTGCAACACCAGGTTGTTTTCTCTGCGTACATATATGACAAACATGCGATGAAAACAAGCCATGAACTCTTGAGTACAGTGCACTATTAAAAAATAAAACTTGGCATTTGGTTCCACCAAGTAAAGGTAAAAATGTTATTTTTAGAGAAAAAGCCATAGCCCGACTTTATAAATAAAGCCACACGACAGCGTCACAGACCCGAACAAGAACGAAACCAACAGGCGAAACATCGCAGTACACCGAACAGAAGTTTCGGACCAGCACACAAAAGAAATGGATACATGCAACCTGCCATACACGGCGCGCAGGCCGGGAGGGAGAAGATTAGAACCAAATTACGATAACAGCGACACCCTGATTAGACGACGGGGTCCAGCCCGGAGATGTGGGATGCCGAAGCCCGGATTTTGGCGATGAGCAAGTCCAGGGCATCCCGATCTTCATCCTTAGTCAATGATCTCCACTGCTGCAATAGTATACATGATTTGAAAAGAACGTCAGCCGGCTTAGATGGGAAGATATGTTCAATAGTAAATTTGTTCCTAATAGTCCAAAGAGCCCAGCATAAGGCACCCAGGCCGACCCAGAACACCCTCTTGGTAACCCCAACCAAAACTTTGGCTAGGTTTCTAAGCTCAGAGAATGAGGAAGGGTTCCAAGAAACCTGAAGCCAAGATCTAACACAACTCCAAACCAACTTAGCCAGCACGCAATGAAAAAAAAATGTGTTTCGAGTTTTCCAAGGCACCACATAAATGACAAAACTCTAAGCCTGGCCCATTGCGCTTTTTAATCTGGTTGGCCGCCGGGAGGCGGCCACGAAAAGCTTGCCAAAGGAAGATTTTAATCTTAGGAGGGACTTTGGAATTCCAGACACAAGAAAATCTGCTCGAAGGGGTACCACCGATAAGCCTAGAGTACAACGACTTAACCGAAAACCTGCCAGAGGCCGAATGAGGCCAAACCACAGTGTCAGAAGACTCCGAGATCACAGGGAAGAGGGCAGAGAGACTTTGCCAGTCTTCCAACTCTTCAGGAGACAGGGAACGACGAAAGGCCAGATCCCAGTTATTTGCCGCCACCTCCGCGATGGAGATATCAGGTTTAGGGCAATAAGAGAACAAAACCGGAAAACTAACAACTAGGGGGGCATCCCCAGACCACCAGTCCAACCAGAAACGGACCGCAGTCCCGTTACCCACGATAAATTTAACATGTTCCAGGAAGGTAAAAATGTTATTGATTGTAAGTGGGTGTATAAAGTAAAGAGGAAGTCTAATGGCAGTACTGACAGGTATAAGACACATTTAGTTGCAAAGGGATTTAAGCAACGTCATGGATTTTGCCCTTAAGGATTTAGGGGATCTGCATTACTTTCCGGGTATTGAGGTTACATCTGTCAAGAATGGTATTTTGTTGTCACAAGGAAAAATCTTACTAGATTTGCTTACACGTATGGGTATGAAGGGTTGCAACCGGTTGCCACACCCCTACCAACATCAGAAAAATTATATCTCAATGATGGTGAACCTCTTGGAGGGGAGGATTCTACCAAGTACAGAAGTATAGTAGGCGCCTTGCAGTATTTGACTTTAACTATATCAGATATTTCTTTCTCGATGAACAAGGTTTGTCAATTCTTGCATGCTCCTACTACTGTATATTTGACATCTGTCAAACGTATTCTTCGTTACTTGGAAGGAACGCCCACTCATGGGCTTAGAATTGGGAAGTCAGATTCTATGTTGGTAAGTGCCTTTTCAGATGCAGACTGGACAGGATGCCCTGATGATAGAAGATCGACAGGTGGTTTTGCAGTGTTTCTTGAAAGTAACTTGGTGTCTTGGCACGCTCGCAAACATGCCATTGTGTCACGTTCCAGTACAGAAGCTTAATATAAAGCACTTGCTAATGCTACTGCTGAAATTATTTGGGTTCAGAATCTTTTGACAGGGTTGGGTATTAGTCATCCAACGTCAGCTTTTCTATGGTGTGTAATCTTGGTGCCACTTATTTGTCTGCAAATCCTATATTTCATGCTAGGACAAAGCATACTGAAATTGACTATCACTTTGTTCGAGAAAGGGTAGCCAACAAGTTGTTAAATATCAGGTCCATACCGACTGGTGATCAAGTGGCAGATGGATTACTAAATCTCATACAGTACGTCAGCTAGAGGTTTTTCGACGCAATCTCAGCCTAGATAAGTTGTGATTGAGGGGGAGTGTTAAACATTGTATTGTCATGGTGTTGTATAAACCGTGTAGTAGAGGATTGCATGTGTGTGTTTGTTGTAAACGTGTTGGGCAAGTTAGGATTGATCTCAATCTAGTCTGTTAGTGTTTTGTATCCACGTTAAGATCAATCTAGACTCCAACGAACCATATATATCTGATTGACTTCGGCCTCTAAATACATGCAGCGCGTCCCTGCCAGGAGAATACGTTTCCAGCTATTTTCACACTCCCCGTGGTAGATTGTC